>NC_045778.1:4328733-4628733 GCF_008692025.1 Phocoena sinus | reverse complement strand
TGTGGGCTTGATGAAGAATACAGGTTGGGGGAAGGTGCTGGAGCTGACCTGTTCCACCTGAATCAGAGGAGCCGGGGGGGATTACATGTTTGGTCCTATTTAAGCAAATGTACAAAGCAGTGTCGTCAGCCTTATAGTGTATACAGGCACCACCTCTAGAAATTCATTGACATGTGGATTTTTGCTGCACCCTCAGAGATTCTGAATCCAGTTTTGGGGGACACAGGACTCTGCATTCTTTTTTAAGTTCTTTTTTTTTTTTGATGTGTACCATTTTTAAAGTCGTTATTTAATTTGCTACAATATTGCTTCTGTTTTATGTTTTTGGTGTTTTGGCCACAAGGCATGTGGGATCTTAGCTCCCAGACCAGGGATCGAACCTGTACCCCCTGCATTGGAAGGCGAAGTCTTAACCACTGGACTGCCAGGGAAGTCCTGGAATCTGCATTTACAAGCATTTTACCATTTGATTCAGATGAAGATGGTTTGAGAAGTACTAGTTTAAAGAATAGAGAGTCGAGAATGTTAGAACTGAATATAATCCTGGAAGACTGTTTCTAATTTTAAAGATAATTTAACATTTAGCAGCAAAGGGACAGGACCCATGAAAGCAAGCTATACAATCTTATTGAAAGACGCAAAACAAACACCAAAAGAAACTGGGAGGTTTACCTTGTGTGTGATGGGAGACTTTATAATCATCAAAGAGAGAGAAGCAGAGATAGAGAGAGAGATTTACATACATAGAGTCATGAAAGCATGCACTCCAAAGTGGTATCTTCAGATAAGACTGAAGGAGAAACAGATGAGATTAGTAACCTTCTTCTTGGTTAGCTTTAGATTCTAGGCATCATGCATGAAGAGACTTGTCAAATTTTAATATGAGGGTTGTCTTTCCACTTTGTTTATGGTTTCCTTTTCTGGGCAAAAGCTTTTAAGTTTCATTAGGTCCCATTTGTTTATTTTTGTTTTTATTTCCATTTCTCTAGGAGGTGAGGATCTTACTGTGATTTATGTCATAGAATATTCTGCCTATGTTTTCCTCTAAGAGCATTATAGTGTCTGGCCTTACATTTAGGCCTTTAATCCATTTTGTTTATTTTTGTGTATGGTGTTAGGAAGTGTTCTAAATTCATTCTTTTACATGTAGCTGTCCAGTTATTCCCAGCACCACTTATTGAAGAGGCTGTCTTTTCTCCACTGTATACTCTTGCCTCCTTTATCAAAGATAAGGTGACCATATGTGCGTGGGCTTATCTCTGGGCTTTCTACCCTGTTCCATTGATCTATATTTCTGTTTTTGTGCCAGTACCATACTGTCTTGATTACTGTAGCTTTGTAGTATAGTCTGAAGTTAGAATGGGATAAAATATTTTCAAACAAAGCAACTGACAAAGGATTAATCTCCAAAATATACAAGCAGCTCATGCAGTTCAGTATCAAAAAAACAAACAACCCAATCCAAAAATGGACAGAAGACCTAAATAGACATTTCTCCAAAGAAGATATATAGATTGCCAACAAACACATGAAAGGATGCTCAACATCACTAATCATTAGAGAAATGCAAATCAAAACTACAATGAGGTATCACCTTACACAAGTCAGAATGGCCATCATCAAAAAATCTACAAACAATAAATGCTGGAGAGGGTGTGGAGAAAACGGAACCCTCTTGCAGAGTTGGTGGGAATGTAAGTTGGTACAGCCACTATGGAGAACAGTATAGAGGTTCCTTACAAAACTAAAAATAGAACTACCATGTGACCCAGCAATCCCACTACTGGGCATATACCCTGAGAAAACCATAATTCAAAAAGAGACATGTACCACAATGTTCGTTGCAGCACTATTTACAATAGCCAGGACATGGAAGCAACCTAAGTTTCCATCAATAGATGAATGGATAAAGAAGATGTGGCACATATATACAATGGAATATTATTCAGCAATAAAAAAATGAAATTGAGTTATTTGTAGTGAGGTGGATGGACCTAGAGTCTGTCATACAGAGAGAAGTAAGTCAGAAAGAGAAAAACAAATACCATACACTAACACATATATATGGAATCTAAAAAAAAAAAAAAAGGTTCTGATGAACCTAGGAGCAGGATAGGAATAAAGACACAGACGTAGAGAATGGACTTGAGGACACACTGAGGGGAAAGTGCAAGCTGGGATGAAGTGAGAGAGTGGCATGGACATACATACACTACCAAATGTGAAATAGATAGCTAGTGGGAAGCAGCTGCATAGCACAGGGAGATCAGCTTGGTGCTTTGTGACCACCTAGAGGGGTGGGATAGGGAGGGTGGGAGGGAGGTGCAAGAGGGAGGGGATATGGGGATGTATGTATGCATATAGCTGATTCACTTTGTTATACAGCAGAAACTAACACAACACTGTAAAGCAATTATACTCCAATAAAGATGTTTAAAAAATATTTTTAATATGATTGAAAACCAGTGACAAGGGTGGAGAGGGGTCTGGAGACCATTATACTTTCCCCATAAGGATGTGTGAGAATGAAAAGAGACAACCCAAGGAGAACACATAGTAAGCACTCAATAAAGATTCACTTAAATTGGTTCAAAGCAACTACAAGTTTAACCTGGAGGAGAGAGAACATTAGAGAGAGACCCAATCACAGTTTCCTAACATTTGAAGAATCTTCTGTCCACTTTGAGTATGGTTGCAGGACAGTAGGTTGCAAGTCCACAGAAGGAAGGATTTCCAAACCTACGGCGACTTCCCACCCTTGCCTCCATCCCCATCACTAACGCGGCTCCTTTGGCGATGGCATGTCAAGGCTGTTTCATGGGAGGTGGACAAGCCTGGTTCGGAAGGTACCTTCCAAGTCAATCTTCACATCACTGTGAATCAAGTCAAAATAAGCTGACTGATTGGAAAGCCGGTCACAGACTGGATTGGAAAGCAGGTCACCCCATACTTATCCATTCCACGTCAAGGTCTGTTGACTTGCCTCAGACGGTTCTTGTCACTCTGATAGTAAGCTAGTTAACATATACGGTACTATGGTATAAGTTAGAACCTGAATATTATATATGAGATTTTTTAAATCAAAGGTCCAAAATAATTTATTAATTGGGTGGGTTTGCAACTAAAAGGATAATGAAAAGATAGCCTTGTAAAGAGTTTGGAGGGCATTTACTTCCCAATGTCAAGAGAAATCATGATAGGAAAGCACTAGAGAAACAGTAGTTACGGGTGACTGACAGGTTGTCTGTGTCACATCAGTCTGCCAGTTTTCTCTAGAAATTGGGAAACAATGCAGTGGGGTAGAGTGGAAAGAGCTGCAATTTTTAGGATCAGTTCAAACCCGGGCTCTGTCATAGGTCAGTGAGTCACCATGAGAGACTCCCTGTCACTTTCCTTATCTGCAAAATAGGAATGATACTAGATAATGAAGGAAAAATGAGACAACGCACACATCAACTACCCAGGCCATCAAGAGACACTTACTAAACATTAGTTTCTCTCTATTCTCTCTCTTTTTTTTTTTTTTTTTTTTTTTTTTGCGGTACGCGGGCCTCTCACTGTTGCGGCCTCTCCCATTGCGGAGCACAGGATCCGGACGCGCAGGCTCAGCGGCCATGGCTCACGGGCCCAGCCGCTCCACGGCATGTGGGATCTTCCCGGACCAGGGCACGAACCCGTGTCCCCTGCATCGGCAGGCGGACTCTCAACCACTGCGCCACCAGGGAAGCCCTATTCTCTTTTTTTGATAGTACATTCCTGCCCACCGCTATTTTCCCAGGAAATCAAAGTGTAAGATGGCGATGGCTTCGTCTGATCCCCAGAGCACCCCTTCCTCCGTGCTTGCCAGGGCTCTGCGGCAGCGGCAGTGGGTACGGGTAAAACAGACACATCATGCAGCTCAGCTGTACACCCATGGGAGAGACAGACACGAGGCTATCTTTCGAGTCCCATAGCTTGTATAACTGGGGTAGGCATGCATGATTTATACTCACATACAGATCCCACGTTCAGTTTAGAAAGGGTTGTTTTAACATTTCTAAAATTATTACACAAGTAAAGCCTATTCTGGGATAAAAATTTTAAACTATCAAAAAGAAAACAGGATGAAGTAAAACTCACCAATAATTATACTACCTAGAGAGAATTACTTTTAACATTAAGTAGGTATCCTCTGATATATATATGTATAAATAGAAATATAGTATCTAAACTGGTATATGATAATATCTGCAATCTAATTATACATGTACTATTTGATATGTATCCTGACTTAAAAATACAGTGAACAGGAAGTACAAAAAATTCTGTCTCTGCGAAAATGTAATCTTTAAAAAAATTTTTTTATTTTATATTGGAGTACAGTTGATTTACAGTGTTGTGTTAGTTTCAGGTGTACAGCAAAGTGATTCAGTTCCACACATACATATATCTATTCTTTTTGGGAAAATGTAACCTTAATGATACGTTCACCTATTATCTCTCCATTAAGTGCCAAATCTGAGTAATGATTTTCAATAGGGAGAGAACAGAGAAAAATTACTATGTGTCCTTTCTGTAGCCCAAGGGTTCTTTTTTCCCCCTTATAGAATGTGGTTTCTTCTTACTGGCCAGACTGTAGTAGGGCTAGAATTTTTGAGTCTAGAAATAGTGGAAAGTAGGCTTCCAATCAACAGTTTATGGTATTTTTATTCCAGGAACTTCCTTCCTGGCTCTCTCTGAAGACAGAACAGAATTTCAATGTTCACTAGGAGTGTTTAAGAACATATGAGAGCCTCGAAGGAGATGGTTCGGGGTATTACGTAGAATGCCAGGAGGCCATCTGCCTCCAAATATGCTGCAATGGCTGACAACCAGGAGTAACCACTTACACGATGGATAGGCAAATAAAATGTCATGACAACGTGGAGAAAGCCCTGTGCGCTCGGTGAAAAATGTTGTCAGAGATAAATAAGACAGGCTGATTCATGGAGCCCCTCGTATTTCAGCCATAAAGATGGGCTTAGTGACCAGGATAATTAACTGTCCATGTTTGTGACTAATCATCTGATAGCATATGGGCATATATCCTGTGAGGTGAATATTTTATATACTTAAACTTATTAAAACAGCTTGGGTGAGTAGATTCCTTCATGTAGTTTTAAAGCATTATGCTATATCCAGGAAAGCAAACATCTTCTGGCTATTGTGTGAGCAGATGGGAAATGCTGAGAAAATCTGGAGATCAGACAAGTTGGCAACTATAGTACCCCATTAAATTGGTTTATACAATGATGGATACTCACAATAAACTAACAAGGTGTTTTCTGGTGTTGCCAGAACTTGCTTTTCTGGTACTTCAATTATAAGAGAGGTACACATATTCTGTAGATTTGTCTTTGGGTGTGTACTATAAAGGGAGAGAAAGAATAGGGAACTCAAAGGTCCTCGCATAATTCTGTTTTACAGTGCTGTTAGTTTGCCCTGATTACAAGTCACCCTTTCATCTGCCTTTTGCTGCCCAGCCTTCCTGCTACTCTTACTCAAGGAAGTGGTACTGTACCCAGCATTCAACTGCAGAAACCAATCATTTAATTCTTATTAATTATTAAAAGAACAGAACTGTGTCATTCTTAAAGATAAGAACTGCTTTAGAACGAATTTGTCCACTTCTAGAGCATACCTCCAGTGGACCTCTTATGTTTAACTGTCTAATCAGAGGTCCAAGGTATCAAAGGTTGCTGATGAGGTCTAATGTGATCAATACTATTATATTCCATTTCAACGGTTAATCCTAGATGGAAGCCAAATGCCCTCTGCAATACATTCCATTGAGTAGAAAACGTTAATCACTACATTGATTCTACCTTTATATCAAGCCATTAACTTAGCTGACCCTTCAAAAGGATCATTTGCATTAAAATGACCAGTTTCAGAGAGTGATGCTGGCACAACTTAAAAACCATCAATGGATATGAGAGATTTTGGAGAATCCAGGGTTGATTCCTAAAAAATCATGACCCTGCTTTATTTTATACAGAACTTAGCAAATCATGAACCCTTGGTTCTGTCCTAGCTGCACAGAGCCAAGAAGGAAGTTACTGCTTAAATATCTGCGTTTGGAAGTTAAAAAGATTATACACAGTTACTAGAATCCACTTTCCAGCATTTCTGAGGGTCAAACCTCCAACACCTCTACAGGTGGTGCCTGACTAGGATCCGCATTCAATGAGGGGAACATAGAATTCTCAGGCTACTGGAAATCTTACATAATAAACAACTATACATTAAATGAGGATTAGGATTTTGGAAGAATGGCATTCCTTAATAGAACACTTTCTGATTGGACATTTGAGTATATCCTCTAGCTTCTTTAAGTGAAATCAACAATGCACCATCGTGCACAGACACCAGCTCTGGCCAGTGGTTCACCAGTCACTGCTAGAATGAGGCTTAGTAGTCAGGGATTTCAGATGTTTTTCTGCCACTGGGCACTTTTGCACTTTCAGGGGATAGACGGGAGAAACAAAACGTTGATTTGCCGCTGTATAAACTGCCAAGTAAGAGTCGTGACATTTTATCCAGCCTGCTTGGTGAAGATGCCTGCAAACCCTATAGAGATACTGCCAGCTTACTCCTGGGTCTCCACCCCATGACTCTGCAATTATTCCTTCCCCCTCATGGCTGGAGCCAGGCCATCCTCACCAGCAGGTTTAGCAATGTTCTCCGTCCTCAGAATCAATTTTAGTGTGAGGTAGAAAGCATTAGGCCAGTTTCCTAAGGTGATGTTCTACATAGATAGATAGGTAGATAGACAGATGATAGATAGATACCAGATGATGGATAGATAGATAGATAGATGATAGACAGACACATAGATACCATATGAACAATAATGATGGATAGATACATAGATGGATAGATAGGTAGATAGATAGATAGAAAGGTAGATGGATAGACACAGATAGGTAGGAAGGTAAGGATATGTGTGTATGTACATTTTGCTGCTTGCTGCTAGTTTGCCCTGATGTTGTGGTACCCCAGGTACACTAAGCAAGCTTCTCTCTTAGCCTTACTTTAAGGTGCCCGTCTAGGATCTCAGGGCCCTGCTAGTTCTGGGTCTCTACTTGGATCTCATTAGGCCTTCTCCGAGGACCAGAGCTTGCGGCCTGCTGACTGTCCTATGTACTGACTACTGACCAGGAAACTTCCAGTACTGCACACCAGAGCACCTTCCTTTCATGAGCACTTTTTTTTTTTTAACGTCTTTATTGGAGTATAATTGTTTTACAGTGCTGTGTTAGTTTCTGCTGTATAACAAAGTGAACCAGCTATATGCATATGTATATCCCCATATCCCATCCCTATTGTGTCTCCCTCTCACACTCCTTATCCCACCCTTCTAGGTAGTTGGAAAGCACCAAGCTGATCTCCTTGTGCCATGCAGCTGCTTCCCACTAGCCATCTATTTTACATTTGGTAGTGTATATATGTCAATGCTACTCTCTCACTTCGTCCCAGCTTACCCTTCCCCCTCCCGTGTCCTCAAGCCCATTCTCTATGTCTGTGTCTTTATTCCTGTCCTGCCCCTAGGTTCATCAGAACCATTTTTTCTTTTTAGATTCCATATATATGTGTTAGTGTATGGTATTTTTCTCTTTCTGACTTACTTCACTCTGTATGACAGGCTCTAGGTCCATCCACCTCACTACAAGTAACTCAATTTCATTTTTTTTTTAATTGCTGAATAATATTCCATTGTATATATGTGCCACATCTTCTTTATCCATTCATCTGTTGATGGAAACTTAGGTTGCTTCCATGTCCTGGCTACTGTAAATAGTGCTGCAACGAACACTGTGGTACATGTCTCTTTTTAAATTATGGTTTTCTCAGGGTATATGCCCAGTAGTGGGATTGCTGGGTCATATGGTAGTTCTATTTTTAGTTTTGTAAGGAACCTCTATACTGTCCTCCATAGTGGCTGTACCAACTTACATTCCTGCCAAGAGTGCAAGAGGGTTCCGTTATCTCCACACCCTCTCCAGCATTTATTGTTTGTAGATTTTTTGATGACGGCCATTCTGACTGGTGTGAGGTGATACCTCATTGTAGTTTTGATTTGCATTTCTCTAATGATAAGTGACGTTGAGCATCTTTTCATGTTTTTGTTGGCAATCTGTATATCTTCTTTGGAGAAATGTCTATTTATGTCTTCCACACATTTTGGATTGGGTTGTTTGTTTTTTTGATACTGAGCTGTATGAGCTGCTTGTATATTTTGGAGACTAATCCTTTTTTGGATTAGTTGCTTCGTTTGAAAATATTTTCTCCCATTCTGAGGGTTGTCTTCTCGTCTTCTTTATGGTTTCCTTTGCTGTGCAAAACCTTTTAAGTTTCATTAGGTCCCATTTGTTTATTTTTGTTTTTATTTCCATTTCTCTAGGAGGTGAGGCTCTTACTGTGATTTATGTCATAGACTATTCTGCCTATGTTTTCCTCTAAGAGTATTATAGTGTCTGGCCTTACATTTAGGTCTTTAATCCATTTTGAGTCTATTTTTGTGTATGGTGTTAGGAAGTGTTCTAATTTCATTCTTTTACATGTAGCTCTCCAATTTTCCCAGCACCACTTATTGAAGAGGCTGTCTTTTCTCCATTGTATACTCTTGCCTCTTTTATCAAAGATAAGGTGACCATATGTGTGTGGGTTTATCTCTGGGCTTTCTATCCTGTTCCACTGATCTATATTTCTGTTTTTGTGCCAGTACCATACTGTCTTGATTACTGTAGCTTTGTAGCATAGTCTGAAGTCTGGGAGCCTGATTCCTCCAGCTCTGTTTTTCTTTCTCAAGATTGTTTTGGCTATTCGGGGTCTTTTGTGTTTCCATACAAATTATGCAATTTTTTGTTCTAGTTCTGTGAAAAATGCCATAGGCAGTTTGATAGGGATTGCATTGAATCTGTAGATTGCTTTGTGTAGTATAGTCATTTTCACAATGTTGATTCTTCCAATCCAAGAACATAGTATATCTCTCCATCTGTTTGTATCATCTTTAATTTCTTTCATCAGTGTCATATAGTTTTCTACATTCAGGTCTTTTGTCTCCTCAGGTAGGTTTATTCCTAGGTATTTTATTCTTTTTGTTGCAATGGTAAATGGGAGTGTTTCCTTAATTTCTCTTTCAGATTTTTCATCCTTAGGGTACAGGAATACAAGAGATTTCTGTGCATTAATTTTGTATCCTGCTACTCTACCAAATTCATTGATTAGCTCTAGTAGTTTTCTGGTAGCATCTTTAGGATTCTCTATGTATAGTATCATGTCATCTGCAAACAGTGACAGTTTTACTTCTTGCTTTCTGATTTGGGTTCCTTTTATTTTTTTTTCTGTGATTGCTGTGGCTAAAACTTCCAAAACTATGTTGAATAACAGTGGTGAGAGGGGCAACCTTGTCTTGTTGCTGGTCTTAGAGGAAATGGTTTCAGTTTTTAACCATTGAGAACGATGTTCGCTATGGGTTTGTCATATATGGCCTTTATTAGGTTGAGGTAGGTTCCCTCTATGCCTACTATCTGGAAAGTTTTTATCATAAATGGGTGCTGAATTCTGTCAAAATCTTTTTTCTGCATCTATTGACATTATCATATGGTTTTTATCCTTCAGTTTGTTAATATGGTGTATCACAGTGATTGATTTGCATATATCGAAGAATCCTTGCATTCCTGGGATAATCCCCACTTGATCATGGTGTATTATGATCTTTTGTTTTGGCGGTACGTGGGCCTCTCACTGTTGTGGCCTCTTTCATTGCGGAGCACAGGCTCCGCGGCCATGGCTCACGGGCCCAGCTGCTCCGTGGCATGTGGGATCTTCCTGGACCAGGGCATGAACCTGCGTCCCCTGCATCAGCAGGCGGACTCCCAACCACTGCACCACCAGGGAAGCCCTAGAGTATTCTTAATTTCAGTAATTGTGTTGTTCATCACTGGTTGTTTGCTCTTTAGTTCTCATAGATCCTTGTTAAATGTTTCTTGTATTTTCTCCATTCTGTTTCTGAGGTTTGGATTATCTTTACTATCAGTACTCTGAATTGTTTTTCAGGTAGGTTGCCTATTTTGTCTTCATTTGTTTGGTCTTGTAGGTTTTTACCTTGCTCCTTGGTCTGTAACATATTTTTTTGTCGTTTAATATTTTTTTTCTTTTTTTTGATGTGTGGTGCTGTATTCTGTCTTACTGGTTGTTTGGCCTGAGACGTCCAGCACTGGAGTTTGCAGGCAGTTGGACAGAGCTGGGTTTTGGTGCTGAGATGAGGACCTCTGGGTGGCCTTACTCCGACTGATATTCCCTGGGGTCTGAGGTTCTCTGTTAGTCCAGCAGTTTGGACTCGGAACTCCCACCACAGGAGCTCGGGCTCGACCTCTGGCTTGGGCACAAAGATCCTGCAAGCTTCGTCGCAGGGTAAAAAAATAAAAAGGAAGAAAGAAAGAAAAAAGGAGCAGTAAAATATCAAAGAATTAAAAACAAAATAAAATTAGAAAGATAAAAAATATATTAGGAAAAATAAAACTATAATTGAAACAACTGCAACAAGGTAGAATAAAACCACAACAGAAAAAAGAAATAAAAAGGGGGTGGGTGAACAAGCCAAAAGGAGAGATCACTAACAAAGTATAAAGAATAAAATAAAATTAGGAAAACAAAAGATTTATTAGGAAAAATAAAAATATAAAAGAATCAACAATAATGAATCAACAAGGTAAAACAGAACCCCAACCTAAAAGAGGAAAAAAGAAAAAAAAAAAAAAAGCCTTGGCTATAGGGGTGGGGTTTAGGCAAGGGGTGGAACTTAGGCAGGGGTGGGGTTTAGGGTGCAGCAGGACCTAGGCGGGTGGGGGGGCGTGACGTTTCAGTGTGGGGCGGGGCCTAGGCGGGGCGACGTTCAAGTGTGGGGCGGGGCCTCTGCTTAGGACCTGCGAGAGCTAGCATGTGGAAGGACGGCCTCCGGAGTGTGGAGTTCCGGAGTTTGGAGGCAGGGCCCTGGGTGAGGGTGTGTGGGTGGGTTTTAGGCCCAGCTCGTTGGAGGGGGTCTCCGCGTGTAGAGGTGGGGCCCTGGGTGGGGGGATAGGGGCGGGGCTTGGGCTCTGCATGGCAGGAGGGAGGCTCCGAGGGCAGAGGATTAGGCCCTGGAGCCCAACACGTTCCCTGGTGCCTAAGTGGACAGGGAAAGCCCTGGCCCCGTTCCCCTCCGTTCCTTTGCGCCCCTCCCCCACCGTCTCCCCCAGGGCCTCCCCCATAGTCACTGGACCCCTAAGCGTGGGTGGGTCCCGCTGGGTGTAGGAACTCCTCCCCTCCCTCAGCTGGCCCTCAGGGGTGCTGGTCCGGGAGATCCGGTCTTTATTGTTGATCCCCCTTCCTTCCGTCCATCCCACTCCCTCAGGACCCGCGCGGCCTCGGTGGGCAGAGGATCAGACCCGGGGATCTCAGCAGGTTTCTGGGGGCCCAAGTGGGCAGGGGAAACCTGCCCACGCTCCCTTTTGATCCTCTGCCCTCCCAATGGTCCCCCAATTTCCCCCTTCGGGAGTGGGATCCCTTCTCTTCCCCCAGCCACCCCTCAGGGGTGCCAGTCCCATCCCACCTCCACTTCTCTTCCCCCTTCACTCTCTCTGCACCCCGCATCCTACCCAGTCGCTGGGTGTTCCTCCCGTCCCCTTAGGTGTCCGTGGTCCCCCACCGGTGCTGGGTAGGTGCCCTAGTTGTGCGGAGACACGAATTCCGTGTCCTCCTCGTACGCCATCTTGACTCTGCCCCCGTGAGCACTTCTTATTAGGAGACTGGCATCTCTGTTGGAAACCATTTGAACCATGTGCTCACAGTGAACACTGATGGCTGTACCTAGTGGACAGTCTGTCTTTCCCATCAGACCACCATATACTCAGCTGGTTCCATTCATCTGGGCACCCTGCCGAGTCTGGTTCCATTACTCAGCCATTTCCCACCTCCAAGACTAGCACTTTAGAAAATATTACTAGAGAATCACTGGGAATAAGAGTTGCCAGATTTAGCAAATTAAAGTAGAGGAGGCCCAGTTAAATTTGAATTTTAGGCAAACAATGCATACATTTTTAGTATAAATATGCCCTATGCAATTCTAAAAAGTTCTTCATCGTTTACGCAAAGTCCACATTTATCTGGGTGTCTGGTTATTGATCTGGCAGCCATAGTTGGAATGCCAGGTTGAGTTCATAAATGCCTTTTGAAGATGGCAACCACTGGAGTCTCTCCTGTTACTAACGTTTTCTTGTTGAACTGGGCTCCACCGGCCTCCTGGTAACCTCCTGCAGGAAGAACGTGGTCTGCACGCCTGTTAGCCATTGCTACCCTGGGGAAGAAATCTTTGTTCTTCAAAACTTCTCTCGTTTTTGGATTTGTTTGTGTTCTTTGAAATTAACAAGATTCTCAAGATCTTTGTCTGAAGGAACCATTGTCCACTGTGGTTTGACGTTTCTTAGGAATCCCCTCTGCTCAAGGAACTCCAACCATATTCCAGCTCCTTTGTTGTGTCTCTGGGCTTCAGGGTGTTGGAAAGAGGAATGTTCTAGCTCTCTTGCCCACTTTGGACAAAATGTGAGCATTCTTTGGCTATTCAGTCTGAAACCCATCATGTCCTCCCTTGTGTTGATTTTCTCTGGCCACCTTTTCCACTAGTCTCATCTCTGTTCTTTTATCACTGTCAGTTCTACAGGCAGTTTTATTTGCTGTCCTGCTTCTCCCAAGGCCATGGTTCTGAACTCTTTCTGTAAGCCGCAATAACCTAGAGACGTTTGAGAAAAGAGATACGCCTGATCCCCAAAGATGCTATGTAATTGGTGTAGCGTGGGTCCCGGGCACTGACAGGTGTAAAAGCTCCCCAGGTGATTGTAACATGCAGTGGAATGTGGAAACCCTGCCTTAAGTCATCCTTCCAGAACGAGGATTCCCAGGTGTTGGGGCAGCCTGCTGATCCAGCACGTTACAGCCGGCACGTTCCCCCTTGAGCATGATCGCTCCCCCCACGATGCCATTACAAGTGATTTCTGACGATATTGGCAAACACCCTCAAATCCGTCCCAACAGAACAAAAGCAGAAGATGATAGAACTACAGTCCTTTAGCATTTTTCAGTAAAATCCTGTGCCATCTGGGTACACTTGTCCAGGTTTTTGGTATTGACTAAACAATCCATATCTGCGCTTGCAATTCAAGACTGGGCTTGCATGGTCAAAACAGAACGGAAAATAAGATACCTAATCCTATAGTAATCATTACATTCTGAATTGTATCTAATTATATATTAATCAAAATTAAATCTTTATAGCTCAATTCACAGTTCTCTATTGTACTATATTATTTTCTATTTCAGTCTCGCTCACTTTCTGCCATTTAAAAATACTTCTCTTCAAATTGGTTCACCAAAATTAATTCATGATTTCCCAGGCTCGTTGACCTTTTCATCTAACCCACAGAGCATTTCTCTTCACACAGGGATCTTTTATAACTTTCAACAGCCTCCAACACTTATGGAAATATTCTTCTGCCTGCCCATAAAGAGAGGTGGAGAAAATTCCTGGAGATAACCTGCTCTCAACCCAGCTGTTCCCTCGAGTCTCCTTGCCAACCATGATTAGGGACGACTTTCTCCCCTTCTATATACAGCTATTCAAGTAATAAGTTCCCAGTCCCATCCACTGCACATGTCTCCACTCCTTTCTGCTTCTGAGGCTGAAGGATTTCTAGGCAGTTGACTGCTGCATAATACTGGTTTTGTTTACCAAATATGGGGGAAATATTGGAAGGAAGGAAAAGAAAGAAAGAAAGAAAGGGATAAAGAAAGAAAGGAAGGAAGAAAAGGAAGGAGGAAAGAAATTTATTTAGCAAAACCTGAAAATGAATAATAAACAGTAAAAATAAAATGCAGTTTTTAATGACATCTCATATTCCATCCCTAGAATTTTAGCATTCTCCAGAAATGTGTTTGGGTTGAGATACCTAGAATTATCAATGTCCTTTAACTGAAACATTAAAAACCTCTATCAGTTTCACTAAGAAAAGTAATGGGTCTTCCAACGAATTAGCCAAAAGCTAAAATTCCAGCACATTACACACAGTCTTTGACACACAAGTGTAAATTCAAAACAGAAATGGCTATCATTCTACACTCACATTTTCAAGCCAATGCATAGCACATAAAAGATATTCAGTGTTTTTGAATGAAAAAAAAAAACCCTGATTATATCTTACCATCACTATTTCTTCCAATCCACCCTCTAGATGCTCAAAGACATCCTTCCAAGGGTTGCCTCTTAACCCGGTCACTTCAACTTAGGTCCTTAGAGAATGTTTTGGATTTTCCCATGCACTGTCCCTTTCCTTTCTGATTTTCCTCTAGAGAATACCTGCGCCATTGTATGCAGTCCTGTTGACCAAGGATTTCTGCTCTATTCTGACCAAGGATAGAATACAAACTAGGCCAGGGCAGTCAGACTCTGTTCTTGTGGTAATCTGAGATTTGAGATGGGTGAAATCGTTGCTGTTCTGGCCAACCTAACCTCCACAACCCATCCCAAGACCTTGAAGCAAAGTTTATTTCAGGCCAGCTCTGGTGAACCGGCCGGCCTGATCTAGCTTGCTGCCCTTACTCAAGAGGAGCTATTACTGTTTTCGACACCACCCTTAGGCTTGAACTTCCCACAAATGAAGTCAGTTCCTTTGGAGAGCTTTAGAGTTCTCTTCTTACTGCTTGCTTCTCCCCATGGACAAAACATCTAAGCCGCTACTCTGCATGCTGGCTGGGAGAGCTCTCTGGTCTTCCTGACTTTCCCCTCCTGATGTAGAATCTTTATTATCAAGGTGGGGTGAGACAGTCAGGGCCCCAGGATTTTCAGTCTGCCCTGCCTAGGGTAGAGCGTCCATTCTCTGAGTGTGGACCCTCAGTGGAGGAAGGTAAGCCCCAGATTCTCAGCCACACTCACCAGGAATTTAACCTCTTCAACATGCAGTTGGAGGAGATGACGAATGGCCACAGTCTGCCCCTCCCAGCGGCAGGTCACCCTTGACTGGAGCTGAGGGGAGAAGGAGCTGTGTCTTTTTGGCCACAACCTACGTGGAGAGGAGATTCTATCAGACTGAGCTGAGTGCGGGTGAGGGAGAGGGAAAAAGTGGGCTGTTGTTCAAACACCACAAGAGAACACTCTTGCTGTTCTCACCGAGTTTTAGTAGATTTTCTTGAGTAAATGTTTACTTGCTGTATGCTCTTAGGAAAGTTTTCAGAAACTTTAAATGGCTTGGTTTTCTAAAAAAATGATGTTCCCAGTTTGGCTTGTTTCCCTGGGGGGTGGGCCCATAGAGCTCCTCACACTGCCCTCCAGAAGCAGAAGTCCCTGCCTGGAAGTTTTATTTCATCATGCCACATGGGTTACGGTCTCAGGCTTGGGAGTCTAATGCATCTGGTTTGGATTCCCATCATGGATTTGATGCATGGCTCTGGAAAGATACTTACATTCTCTAAGCATTAGTTTAATCATATGTACGTAGGACTAATATGAATCCTTGTTTCAAAGAGTTATCACAGCAATGTAAAATGATAAAAGATTAAAAACACAGTGCCTGGCACATCACGATCCCTTATCACCTATCAGTTGTTATTCTAATCTTAAAGGAAATGAGAAGCCATCGAAGGACTTCAAACAGGAAAGTGTCACGAGGAGATGTGCGTTTTAGAAAGTTCACTCTCAGGGCACAGGTCAGGTGATGAGGAAACCAGAATAACGCACGAAAGCCGGGAAGGGATCACTGGAAACTGAAGATGGAGACACGAAGGAGGAAGAGTTAACAGGACTTGGGGTCCAGAGAGATGCCGGGAGAGGGAAGTGAAGAAAAGGGGTATGAGATGACTTCTGGGCATCTGACTTATGTGGTTGGACACTCTAGACCTCTTCTCATGAACCAAGTCTTACTGTTTCACAGCGGTGGCCTTCAAGGGCTTGACTCCTAAAGGGCTGGTGCAAACTTCAAATCTAGGTTCTTTATTTTCAGTCTCTAGACCTTAGACCTCTTGAGTCGTTCCTGTTGTTTAGTGCATTGAAAGTAACTCAACGTCTACCTCCTTATTTGAGAGACTAAAATAAAAACATCAAACAGTGAGGATATGGAGAAATTGTGCGTATGTAAAACGGTACAATCAATTTGAACACTGGAAACTCCTTAGAAAGTTAAACATACATTTACCCCATAACCCAGTAATCCCACTCCTAGATATTAATCCAGCAGCAATAAAACATCCATAAAAATCTTATAAAAGGCTACTCATAGCTTCTATACTCATAATAGCTCCAAACTAGAAACAGCAAGTGTCCATTAATAGAAAAATAGATGAACTATTGGTTTATTTTTACAGAGCAGAATACATTCCTCATCCATAGAAAGGAGAGAACGACTGTTACGTGCTACGTGGAACGTGGATTAACCCCTAAAACCTCTTCCGTAGAAGGAAAGCCTTCTTCATGAAGAAGCCTCACACAAGAGTACAGCTGTATGACTTCATTTACATGGCATTCTACCATAGGAAAAATGAGTCTGCACTGGTCAGATCAGATCGGTGGTTGCCTGGGAGGGGGCCGCAGAGGGAGTGACTGGAAAAGGGCACAAGAAAACTTCCTGGTGTGATAGAAATATCCTCTATATTGACAGGGGTGTGAATTACACGGGTGTATCGTTTGTCAAAAATGACTGAACTGTAGACTTAAGATATGTGTATTTCACTCTTTGTAAAGTACATCACCATAAAAAAATTCTTAAAAATTCGTCAGAACTCATCTGCAATCTTGACACCTGCCTCTGGTGCACCCCAATACTAGTCATGGCCTTAGGGCCATGTACATAGTGTACAATTTTTCTACCTCACCTCCAAGAAAATGTAGACTTAGTCTCGATCCAAGTAAAAGTTTACTTTCCTTGTTCTTGTCATCTACCCATTCTTACGCTGGCCTCTCACCGTTGTGGCCTCTCCTGTTGCGGAGCACAGGCTCCGGACACGCAGGCTCAGCGGCCACGGCTCACGGGCCTAGCTGCTCCACGGCATGTGGGATCTTCCCGGACCGGGACACGAACCCGTGTCCCCTGCATCAGCAGGCAGACTCTCAACCACTGCGGCACCAGGGAAGCCCTGCCCATTCTTTTTTAAAAGGCAATACCAAAACAAAAGAGAAAAAGCCACTCTTCATTAAGAGCTAGAAAAGCTTGAATTAACAGTAGAAGTCACTGGAGACTTTACTTTCTGGGATATGATATCCATTCAGAATCCAGGCCCGGAGGGGACAGGTCACCCAGGTTGCAGATGCCTCTGGTATGTCCCATCCAGCGCTTGGATTCTGGCTACTGAATCACACAGACATTACTCAACAAAAGTCCGGGAAGAGTTCGAATAACTTTCCAAGGGTCCCAGCTGTAGGTTATGCCTTCTATGATGAATTACCGCTCTACTTAATTATATGTTTTTCAGAAGTGCATGGAAAAGAAATGGCTTGAGATTATTTTTAGCTTATTTTATGGGAATGAAAATTAGACTTCTTTTTGACAACTCTCCAAGTTACTACTTGAACAAGCAGAATTTTAGTGTGATTTCTTTTTTCTTGACTATCTGCAACAATAATAGACATTAATAATGGTGACAGATTAGGAAATGAGGACTTTGCTTGTTGAGTGATGAGACACATTTCACTACTAAAAACCACAAGCCCATTTGCTCTCCCATTCATAATCCAGACCTGGTCCTGAGACTTGCTGAGAGTGTCCAATGTTCGCCCTCCTGGAACGATTCGACCACAGTCAAACCACTGTTGGATCATGACATCACTTCCTCAGAGCTGTGAACTGGTCTTCAGGAAATGGATACATGACTCCCAGCAAATCAAAATTTATTAGAGACTGTTGAGATATGATTTGTGTTCCCGCCCTTGCAAATCATCCTTTTATCAAATGCATGATTTAATTCAGTCTCTCCAGCTAAAGTGGTGAATCAACATTAATCAGACAGCTCTGGGCTGTGTCGCACAGCCATTCTAATTTACCTTCCATATGGGTATCACTTTAAAAACAACTGCCATGCTTACCAGCAGTGCTCGTTTCGTTTCCAAGACCTGGTGGACAAACACATTATTTACAAAGTCTGTAATCAGGGAACCTGATCCAACTCATTAACTATATGACATCCCACTCTTTATTTAGACAGTTTACTGGCTATGGACTTCCGTATGGGATCTGTCATTTACACTTCCTCATAATAAAACTTAATTGAAATTTCATTCCTGTACAAGCAAGATGCCAGTTTAACAGATGGTCTGTACTTGTTATGTCCACATATTTTATATAGGATGGTATCACACACAATTTCACACAACTGCTATTCATTTAAAGGCTGGGTTCATTTAAGGCATTTCTTTCATATTAAAAACCTTATTGTTTAATATGAGTGTAAAATCTATCACTGAAATGAATCAGTTGAAATTGACAAAAATGATTAAAACTGTCCTACTGAAAGTAAATAATAATGAATGATTCAAACCTGAGCTGTATTATTGAGCACAGTGAGAATATCTGTACAGAAACATCTAGGTTCGTGTGTGTGAGGCCAGAATTGACACAGAAGGGCCGAGTGTATGCCGAGTGTATCATATTTTAACAAGTAATCTGTCGCTAAATTTTAATTCTCCTTTGATCATTCCAAAATCTTTTTATGTTCTTCTTAAATATTGATTTTGGGTCTGCTGACTTTAGTACTCTGTATTCAGAATGCCAGGAATTCTCACCCTTAAGATTGGGATGGAAAGGGATTTGCAGGAAGGAATACATAAGGGGCCCTGAATATGCACAGAGGAATTCCAAATATTTTCATGTAACCCCAGTGTCATTCTATCCCAAGTGTTATAGTCAGTGGAATTTGAGTACTTATGATTAGGCTAATTTAATTGTTAATGTCATGTTTACAGGGTATATTAAAGGAACTTAGCAATATAGTCTGAAAGTAAAGTTAATTTAGTTCAGCTTGAAAGGCTGACTTGCTTCTCCTTTGTAATGGCAGTAACATCCATCTCCCTTCTCTGCCTCCTCTCCCAATAACTGCAGTTACCTCCTGCTCACAGTTTTTCTATCTTTCGCATCCAAAACCTATTCTCAGAAAAGAATTAAATAAACTCACTCACCCCAATATAGAAAGGACTTATAAGACTCAAAACAATGATTTCCCCAGGGGTATTTACACTCTAGCCAGAGTACACACCTTTCCGAGACAAGAATCTCTAAGTACGAAATATCGGAAATTGATGAGTAAGGGAAGTCCCAGAGTCTCCCAAATTGTACCACCCCCTTGGTGGCTTTATGTATTCCTCCATCTTACCCTGCTGTCCATATTCAAGAAACAAACCACTTAAATAAGGAAACACCCATCATGCTCTTCTTGGAGGAAAAGGGGAAAAACACAGTAAACAGAAAAGGTGGGAAAAGTGAAAAGGGTCTACAGAAGGTCCTGAAAGTGCACTCTGGAATTCTCAGAGAAATGAGGCACCAAGTGACCAAGAAAAAGGAGAGAAACACAGAGAAATTATTTGGAAATATTTTCCACCTCGTATAAGAGCTCGCTGTCTGCCAGAAGATATTCTAGAGACATTACTGCAGTGTACCTCTACTTGTCCAGAATGGCTGTGAATGGAGTGCTCTGGTGGTTCCCTTTTCATTTCCTGCTTGGATGTGAGTTGTCGTTTACTTCCCAAGAGGGAAGGAGACTGTGCTTGTCTTGGTCACCACTACGTCCCCAGCACTTAGCATAATGCCTGGCACAGATTAACTATTCAATAAGTATTTGCTAAATAAATAAATGAGGGAATGGCTTGACAGTTACCAAAAATTATCACACAATGAAAATGTTTTATTTTTTTTAAATATAATTATAATTAATTATTATTCAGCTATAACAAGGAATTAAGTACTGATACATGCTGCAACATAGTTAAATCTTGAAAATTTATGTTCAGTGAAAGAAGTCCGTCCCAAAGAACAACATATTGTATGATTTCTTTTACATGAATGTCCAGAATATGTAATATAGAGGCAGAAAGTAGGCTAGTGGTTCCCACAACTGGGGAGAGAGGTGATGGAGAGGTTTTTGTTTTTTTGGCCAGGCTACATGCAGCTTGTGGGATCTCAGTTTCCCGACCCGGGATTGAACCCAGGCCATGGCAGTGAAAGTGCCAAATCCGCTAGACATCAGGGAACGCCCCAATTTGGGTTTCTAAAAAGTTTTGCAATTAGATAATGTGGACATTTACACAATTTTGTGAATATACTAAAACTCAGTTATATACCCTGGAAGTGTGAATTTTATGACATATGAATTATGTTTCAAGTTTTAAAAATATGTGGAATTAAAATGATACAGCCTTTCAAATCCAGTACATAGAAAAGTATATCAAATAGATGATCAGGTTTTTTTTTTTTTTTTTTCTGACAAATGAACAGCAGTTAAAAAACAACAAGGGGAGGGGAAACAGTCATTTGTTACCCAAATGCAGTGGTGGACTTTGATCTTTATTCGAGCAAACCAACTATTAATTACAGAAAATGACATGATATTAAGAAATTTTTTATTAATTTTTTACGTGTTATAATGGTATTATGGTCATGTTAAAAATGTGTTCTTATCTCTAGCATTATGTATTGATGCATTTATAGGTAAAATAATATGATGTCTGGGATTTGCCTTAAAGTTATTCACTTGGAGAAAGGGAAGGTTGGTATTGATAAAGATGGGCCATATATCAATTATGTTGAAGCTGGGTAATGGGTATGGAGAATAATTATGTTGTTCTCCATTTTCATGTACGTTTAGAATTTCCATAATATAAAGTTAAAAAAGAAAAGAAAACAATAATAATAAATCTTTCTGTTCCAAATTACCAACTTAATCCTACACAGCAGGAAAGACATGACCCATGCTCTCTTGGAGTTAACATTTTGGTATGGGGGAACAGAATAAACAAGTAAACACAGAAAGTAAAAGAATTATTGCCTTTGTTCATCATTTAGGGAGAAATCAACAAGATAGATAACAAAGAATAGGAAAGGTGTTTTATATAACATGGCCATAGATGGCCTCTCTGAGGAGATTCCATTTAAGTTGAGACATGAAGTATTAAGATGACATATATCCATGTGAAGAGCTGGAGGACACGCCTGGGCTAAAGTAAATACACTCTATTTACCCCTCTATGCCCTACAAATATTATGGGTCTACATGAGCCAAGGCATGAGAACCTTTGCTGGAGAAGTGAACAAAGTGGGGCAGGGGTAAGAGGATGCTGGAAAGGGGAGGGGCACAGATGATATCAGAAGAGGATAGATTCTGCAGAAACTTAAAGGCCCAAATAAAAAGTCTAGATTTTATTGTAAGTGTAGTGAAGTCAATGAAAAGTTTTAGGAAGCAAAATGATGTATTCATTCATTTGCGTATTCACTTAACAAATATTCTTTAGCCTCTGTTCTACCTCTTTATTTACATTTTCAACAGTTCACTGGGGTTATTGTGCAGAGAATGGATAATAGTGAGAAAAAATAAAAGCAAACAAACCAAAAATTCTCATAAATCATTTTAGCTGCCATGATTTTAAAACCACCAAAACCAATAACTACAAAATAAAATTTCTGAGGACAATTTTCATTTGTCTGTGTCCAGTTGAAAGAATATAAGAGAAAAACTGGATTAAACAACACACTTCTCATGCCCAAAAAGGAAGTCACAATGGAAATGAGAAAATATTTTGAAATGAAAAAGAGTGAGAACACACTGTATCAAATTTTCGGGATGTAGCTATAGTAGGACTTCTAGGGAAATTTATAGCAGTAATGCTTATTTTAGAAAAGCAGAAAAGTCTACGATCAATGATTTAAGCCTCTAAATCATTACTCTAAATTATTAAATCTAAATTAGAAATTAGAGAATGGAGAAAAAATTTAATCTGAAGCAAGCAAAAGAAGAAAATAAGATCAAAAGTGAATGAATGAAAACAGAGAAACAAGTAAATGAAAAAGCTGTGTTTTGAAAACTGACAATCTACTATCTTAGTATCTTTTTTGTTATAGCTGTTCTTTTCTCTCTTTTTCCTCTTTCTGCATGCTTTTGAAGTAGAAAGATAATCTTTTTTTAATTTAATTTAATTTTTATTTTTGGCTGCGTTGGGTCTTCGTTGCTGCGTGCGGGCTCTCTCTAGTTGCGGTGAGCAGGGGCTACTCTTTGTTGCAGTGCACGGGCTTCTCATTGCAGTGGCTTCTCTTGTTGTGGAGCATGGGCTCTAGGCGCATGGGCTTCAGTAGTTGTCGTGCACAGGCTTAGTTGCTCTGTGGCATGTGGGATCTTCCTGGACCAGGGCTCAAACCCATGTCCCCTGCATTGGAAGGCAGATTCTCAACCACTGTGCCACCAGGGAAGTCCCAAGATAATCATTTTTTATTCAATTTTTTCTTACTATTTAAATACTTCTCAGTGGTTGCCTTAGGGTTCCAATACACATCATTATTTAATCACACTCCACCTTTAAGCATTTTGTACTTTTCCCATGCAGTATTAATGCCTCACAACTATATAGCTTCAGTTCCTCTCTTCTATCTTTTCTGCTATTGTGGTCATACTTTTTATCTTCTGTATGCTATAAACACACAAGACACTGCCACTATTTTTCCTTTAAACAGTGAACTATATTTTAGGGTGATTTAAACTAGAAAGAAATAAATTTTATGTCTTCGTTTTCATTAGTTCCAGCTCTCCCCATTTCTTTGTGTAGCTCAAAGTGTCTGCATAGTACCATATTTCTTTTGCCTGAAGAAATTCCTTTAATATTTCATGTAAGGAAGGTGAGATTCTAATGAGTTCTTTCAAGTTTTGTATGAACACATCTCTATTTTTTCTTAATTTTTAAAATGTATTTTCTACCGGATACATTATTTCTTTGTTGACAAGTGTTCCTCTCAGTACTTTAAAAATATCATTCCATTGCCTTCTGTTTTACATAGCTTCTTATGAGACATTTACTGTAATCCTTGTCTTTGTTCTTCTGTATGTAATTAATACATCTTTGTTTTCTTTGGCTGCTTTCACAATTTTCTCTTTAGTTTTGTTTTTTGGCAATTTGAATATGTCATTTCTAGTTGTGTGTGTGTGTGTGTGTGTGTGTGTGTGTGTGTGTGTGTGTGTGTGTGCTGTATTTATACGGCTTGATTTTTCTAAGCTTTTTGGATTCAGTATTTGTTATCTTTCATTTGATTTGGAAAATTCTCACCTACTGTCTCTTCAAATGTACCTTCTTCTTCTCTCTATTCTATTCCTGAGATTCTAGTTATGTATATATTAAATTGTCTGATATTGTCCTACAGGCCTTGGATGTACCATTTTTTAAACCTCTTTTCTCCTTTGGTTGGTGTGGTTCCTACTGGCTTGCCCTTCAATACACAGATGATTTCCTCCTGTGTGTTGATTTACAGATGAGTCTGTCCAAGGTATTCTTCATCTCTGTTAACTCTTCTTTTTCTGAAATTTGCTTTTTTAAAAAAATCTTATTTTATTTTTTTATGCAGCAGGTTCTTATTAGTTATCCATTTTATACATATTAGTGCATATATGTCAATCCCAATCTCCCAATTCATCACACCACCCCCCACCCCCCCTCCACTTGCCCCACTGGGTGTCCATAGGTTTGTTCTCTACATCTGTGTCTCTATTTCTGCCTTGCAAACTGGTTCTTCTGTGCCATTTTTCTAGACTCCACATATATGTGTTAATATACGATATTTACTTTCCTCTTTCTGACTTACTTCACTCTGTATGACAGTCTCTAGGTCCATCCATGTCTCTACAAATGACCCAATTTCATTCCTTTTTATGGCTGAGTAGTATTCCATTGTATATATGTACCACATCTTCTTTATCCATTCATCTGTCGACTGGCATTTAGGTTGCTTCCATGACCTGGCTGTTGTAAATAGTGCTGCAATGAACACTGGGGTGCATGTGTCTTTTTGAATTATGGTTTTCTCTGGGTATATGCCCAGTAGTGGGATTGCTGGGTCATACGGTAGTTCTATTTCTGTTTTTTTAAGAAAAAAACAGTCCATACTGTTCTCCATAGTGGCTATATCAATTTATATTATCACCAACAGGGCAAGAGAGTTGCCTTTTCTCCACACCCTCTCCAGCATTTATTGTTTGTAGATTTTCTGATGATGCCCATTCTAACTGGTGTGAGGTGATACCTCATTGTAGGTTTGATTTGCATTTCTCTAATAGTTAGTGATGTTGAGCAGCTTTTCATGTGCCTCTTGGTCATCTGTATGTCTTCCTTGGAGAGATGTCTTTTCTGCCTATTTTTTGATTGGGTTGTTTGTTTTTTTAATATTGAGCTGCATGAGCTGTTTATATATTTTGGAGATTAATCCTTTGCCCATTGATTCGTTTGCAAATACTTTCTCCCATTCTGAGGGTTTTCATCTTGTTTATAGTTTCCGTCGTGCAAAAGCTAAGTTTCATTGGGTCCCATTTATTTATTTTTGTTTTTATTTCCATTACTCTAGGAGATGGGCCAAAAAAGATCTTGCTGTGATTAATGTCGAAGAGTGTTCTTCCTATGTTTTCCTCTAAGAGTTTTATAGTGCCCGGTCTTACATTTAGGTCTCTAATCCATTTTGAGTTTATTTTTGCGTATGGTGTTAGGGAGTATTCTAATTTCATTCTTTTCCATGTAGCTGTCCAGATTTCCCAGCACCACTTATTGAAGAGACTGTCGTTTCTCCACTGTATATCCTCGCCTCCTTTGTCATAGATTAGTCGACCATAGGTGTGTGGTTTATCTCTGGGCTTTCTATCCCGTTCCATTGATCTATATTTCTGTTTTGTGCCAGTACCATATTGTCTTGATTACTGTACCTTCATAGTATAGTCTGAAGTCAGGGAATCTGATTTCCCCCGCTCCATGTTTTTTGTCCCTCAAGATTGCTTTGGCTATTCGGGCTCTTTTATGTCCATACAAATTTTAAGATATTTTGTTCAGGTTCTGTAAAAAGTGACATTGGTAATTTGATAGGGATTGCACTGAATCTGTAGATTGCTTTGTATAGTCATTTTCACAATATTGATTCTTCCAATCCAAAGACGTGGTATATCTCTCCATCTGTTTGTGTAATCTTTGGTTTCTTTCATCAGTGTCTTATAGTTTTCTGAGTACAGGTCTTTTACCTCCTGAGGTAGGTTTATTCCTAGGTATTTTATTCTTTTTGTTGCAGTGGTGAGTGGGATTGTTTCCTTCATTTCTCTTTCTGATCTTTTGTTGTTAGCATATAGGAATCCAAGAGATTTCTGTGCATTAATTTTGTATCCTGCAACTTTACCAAATTCATTGGTTAGCTCTAGTAGTTTTCTGGTGGCATTTTTAGGATTATCTATATATAGTATTATGTCAGCTGCAAACAGTGACATTTTTTTGTGTGTGTGTGTGTGTTTTGTTTTTGAAATTTATTATTTTTTATTATTTTTTAACATCTTTATTGGGGTATAATTGCTTTACAAAGGTGTGTTAGTTTCTGCTTTATAACAAAGTGAATCAGTTATACATATACATATGTTCCCATATCTCTTCCCTCTTGCGTCTCCCTCCCTATCCCACCCCTCCAGGCGGTCACAAAGCACCGAGCCGATCTCCCTGTGCCATGCGGCTGCTTCCCACTAGCTATCTACCTTACGTTTGTTAGTGTGTATATGTCCATGACTCTCTCGCCCTGTCACAGCTCACCCTTCCCCCTCCCCATATCCTCAAGTCCGTTCTCCAGTAGGTCTGTGTCTTTATTCAACAGTGACATTTTTACTTCTTCTTTTCCAATTTGGATTCTTTTATTTCTTTTTCTTCTTTGATTGCTGTGGCTAAGACTTCCAAAACTATGTTGAAGAATATTGGTGAGGGTGGACATCCTTGTCTTGTTCTTGATCTTAGTGGAAATGCTTTCAGTTTTTCACCATTGAGAATGATGTTTGCTGTGAGTTTGTCATATATGGCCTTTATTATGTTGAGGTAGTTTCCCTCTGTGCCCACTTTCTGGAGAGTTTTTATCATAAATCGCTGTTGAATTTTGTCAAAAGCTTTTTCTGCATCTTTTGAGACGATCATATGGTTTTTATTCTTCAATTTGTTAATATGCTGTATCACATTGATTGATTTGCGTATATTGAAGAATCCTTGCATTCCTGGGATAAATCCCACTTGATCATGGTGTATGATCCTTTTAATGTGTTGTTGGATTCTGTTTGCTAGTGTTTTGTTGAGGATTTTTGCATCTACATTCATCAGCGATATTGTTCTGTAACTTTCTTTTTTGTGGGTATTTCTGTCTGGTTTTGGTATCTGTCTGGTTTAGAATGAGTTTGGGAGTGTTCCTTTCTGTACAATTTTTTGGGAAGAGTTTGAGAAGGATGGGTGTTAGCTCTTCTCTAAATAGAATTCACCTGTGAAGCCATCTAGTCCTGGACTTTTGTTTGCTGGAAGATTTTTAATCACAGTTTCAATTTCATTACTTGTGATTGGTCTGTTCATATTTTCTATTTCTTCCTGGTTCAGTCTTGGAAGGTTATACCTTTCTAAGAATTTGTCCATTTCTTTCAGGTTGGCCATTTTATTGGCATAGAGTTGCTTGTAGTAGTCTCTTAGGATGCTTTGTATTTCTGTGGTGTCTGTTGTAACTTCTCCTTTCTCATTTCTAATTTTATTGATTTGAGTCCTCTCCCTCTTTTTCTTGATGAGTCTGGCTAAAGGTTTATCAATTTTGTTTATATTCTCAAAGAACCAGCTTTTAGTTGTATTGATCTTTGCTACTGTCTTCCTTGTTTCTATTTCATTTATTTCTGTTCTGATCTTTATGATTTGTTTCCTTCTACTAACTTTGGGTTTTGTTTGTTCTTCTTTCACTACTTCCTTTAGGTGCAAGGTTAGATTGTTTATTTGAGATTTTTCTAGTGTCTTGAGGTAGAATTGTATAGCTATAAACTTCCCTCTTAGAACTGCTTTTGCTGCATCCCATAGGCTTTGGATCATCGTGTTTTCATTGTCATTTGTCTCTAGGTATTTTTTGATTTCCTCTTTGATTCTTAGGTTTTTTTCCCTGTAATTTATTTCTAATCTCATAACATGGTCGGAAAAGATGCTTGACACGATTTCAATTTTCTTAAATTTACTGAGGCTTGATTTGTGACTCAAGATGTGATCTATCCTGGAGAATGTTCCAGGAGCACTTGAGAAGAAAATGTAATCTACTGTTTTTGGATGGAATGTCCTATAAAAGTCAACTAAATCTGTCTGGTCTATTGTGTCATTTAAAGCTTGTGTTTCCTTATTAATTTTCTGTCTGGATGATCTCTCCACCGGTGTAAGTGAGGCGTTAAAGTCCCCCACTATTATTGTGTTACTGTCGATTTCCTCTTTTGTAGCTCTTAGCATTTGCCTTATGTATTGAGGTGCTCCTATGTTGGGTGCATATATATTTATAATTGTTATATCTTCTTCTTGGATTGATCGCTTGATCATTATGTAGTGTCCTTCCTTTCCTTTTGTAACAGTGTTTATTTTAAAGTCTATTTTATCTGATATGAGTATTGCTACTCCAGCCTTCTTTTGACTTCCATTCGCATGGAATATCTTTTTCCATCCCCTCACTTTCAGTCTGTATGTGTCCCTAAGTCTGAAGTGGGTGTCCTGTAGATAGTATATGGGTCCTGTTTTTGGATCCATTAGTGAGCCTGTGTCTTTTGGTTGGAGCATCGAATCCATTCACGTTTAAGGTGATTATGAACATGTGTGTTCCTATTACCATTTTCTTAATTGTTTTGGGTTTGTTTTTGTAGGTCCTTTTATTTCTTGTGTTTCCCACTTAGAGAAGTTCCTTTAGCATTTGTTGTAGAGTTGGTTTGGTGGTGCTGAATTTTCTTACCTTTTGCTTGTCTGTAAGTTTTGATTTCTCTGTCGAATCTGAATGAGATCCTTGCTGGGTAATCTTGGTTGTAGGTTCTTCCCTCTTATCACTTTAAATATATCATGCCACTCCTTTCTGGCTTGTAGAATTTCTGCTGAAAAATCAGCTGTTAACCTTATGGGAGTTCCTTGTATGTTGTCATTTTTCCCTTGTTGCTTTTAATAATTTTTCTTTGTCTTTTTGTCAATTTGATTGCTACGTGTTTTGGTGTGTTTCTCCTTGGGTTTATCCTGCCTGGGACTGTCTGCACTTCCTGGACTTTGGTGGCTATTTCCTTTCCCATATTAGGGAAGTTTTTGTCTCTAATCTGTTCAAATATTTTCTCAGGTCCTTTCTCTCTCTTCTCCTTCTGGGACCCCCATAATGTAAATGTTGTTGTGTTTAATGTTGTCCCAGAAGTCTCTTAGGCTCTCTTCATTTCTTTTCATTCTTTTTTCTTTATTCTGTTCCACAGCAGTGAATTCCACCATTCTGTCTTCCAGGTCACTTATCCGTTCTTCTGCCTCAGTTATTCTGCTACTGATTCCTTCTAGTGTATTTTTCATTTCAGATATTGTATTGCTCATCTCTGTTTGTTTGTTCTTTAATTCTTCTAGGTGTTTGTTAAACATTTTTTGCATCTTTTCGATCTTTGCCTCCATTCTTTTTCTAGGTCCTGGATCATCTTCATTATCATTATTCTGAATTCTTTTTCTGGAAGGTTGCCTATCTCCACTTCATTTAGTTGTTTTTCTGGGGTTTTATCTTGTTCTTTTGTCTGGTACATAGTCCTCTGCCTTTTCACTTTGTCTGCCCTTCTGTGAATGTGGTTTTTGTTCCACAGGTGGCAGAATTGTAGTTCTTCTTGCTTCTGCTGTCTGCCCTCTGGTGGATGAGGCTATCTAATAAGGTTGTGCAAGCTTCCTGATGGGAGGGACTGGTGCTGGGTAGAGCTGGGCGTTGCTCCGGTGGGCAGAGCTCAGCAAAACTTTAATCCTCTTGTTTGCTGATGGGTGGGGTTGGGTTCCCTCCCTGTTGGTTGTTTGGCCTGAGGCCACCCAGCACTGGAGCCTACCCAGCTCTTTGGTGGGATAATGGTGGACTCTGGGAGGGCTCACACCCAGGACTGCTTCCCAGAACTTCTGCTGCCAGTGTCCTTGTCCCCATGGTGAGCCACAGCTGCACCCTGCCTCTGCAGGAGACCCTCCAACACTATCAGGTAGGTCCAGTTCAGTCTCCCATGGGTTCACCGTTCCCTCCCCTGGTTCCTGATGTGCACACTACTTTGTGTGTGTCCTCCAATAGTGAAGTCTCCGCTTCCCCTTGTCCTTCCGAAGTCCCACAATCAAATCCTGGCAGCCTTCAAAGTCTGATTCTCTGGGAATTCCTCCTCCCGTTTCCAGACCCCTGGGTTGGGAAGCCTGACATGGGGCTCAGAAGCTTCGCCATTGTGGGTGGACCTCTGTGGTATAAGTGATCTCCAGTCTGTGAGTCACTCCCCCAGCGGCCATGGGATTTGATTTTATTGTGATTGCGCCCCTCCTAACGTCTCATTGAAGCTTCTCCCCTGTCCTTGGATGTGGGGCATCTTTTTTTGGTGAGCTCCAGTGTCCTCCTGTCGATGATTGTTCAGCAGTTAATTGTGATTCCACTGCTCCCGCAAGAGGGAGTGAGCCCACGTCCTTCTACTCTGCCATCTGCCCCAAACTCAGTTCTAGGGCTATGGATTAGGAGACATAAAATAGACTTATACTCATAAATAACTTCTTTCCTCTCCAGATCTCTGGCCCTTGAAACTCGAGGTTAAGTTAAAATTAATTTCCTTTAAATTGTTTATGATTAGTTTTCAGCTATTCTGAGTGTAAATATGGGGCAAAGGGCTAATGTATATTGAATGTCTACCATATGCTAGACCAGTGGTTCTCAAGCTTTGGTGAGTACCAGAATCACATGGGACTCTTGGTAATAAGACAAAGAGTCTTCTCCTACCTCAGTGCACATGGGCTTCTGTATTCTTTACTAATTTGTAGGTGATTATGACACATATCAAGTTTGAGAACCACTGTGCTAGGCACTTAATAAACATGGTCTCGTTTAATCCTTTATTCTACTAAAGTAAATAGTATTACACTTATTTTACAGATAAAGAAACTGTGGCTCAGAGCGACTAAGTAGCCAGCACAAAGTCACAGAGCGAATAAGTGGCAGACGTAGTGTGGAAATGCAAGTGGGTCCGTCTCTAAACCCATGCTCTTTCAGTTCTACCACGCAAGGATGCAACACTTTCACTACACGCTTCTTAAAGAGGTGGTAAAGGGCAACCCTTCCCCACTGAGCCTGTAAAGCGAACCAACACTGCTCTCCAGGGCTTATAACAATTATTTTGTTTTGCCTTTTTAAAAATGCAAACATAGTGGATTATAAACATCTTCTCTCCTAAAGGATCCATTAATTGCATCCCCACTGCACCACCATCCATATGTCTACGAGAAAGCTGAAGGATTTTGGGAAACACATAATTAAGACCCAAAAGGGAAGCCAAGAATGAAGAAAAGCTTCCAAAGGATGGAGTGACTGCCAGCAAGGCTTCCCAAGGAACTGCCCTGAGACAAATGAGGTGTGAACATAGGTGGTTTTCTTATAAAACTACCAGGAAGGAAGAGGGATAAAGGGTCCCTAGGAGTATAAACAACATCAGTTAAGGACAAGAAAGGAAAAGGAGATAGTGCTGCCAGCCAGAGGGATAAAGGGAAATAAGATGCCCTTTTACTCTTGTGCCAGGAGAGAAACCAATGCCAGAGAGGATCATTCTAAACCTATTAAGAAATAAAGGGAGAATTAGATCCACGGGCCCATTTGGAAGCTAAGACAGCAAAATGGTTTGTTGTCTGCCAGTGGGAAGACCAACAGAAAACTAGAACAATTTATAAACATGCTTATCCAAGAGATTTGGACTGCAAGGAACTGTAAAAGATTGGAAGAAGAGACTGTCATCCAAAAAAAAAAAAAAAAAACTGAAATATGAAAAGCTCGGTGTGATTAATGTTTACCCTCAAATTCAATTCAACCCTGTCCTAGATTAGAAGGCCCATAATATACTTTCTGCCAAAAATAAAAACTCTTTTGAGATTTCTGCAATATGCTGGCATTATTTTGAGTTATCAAAATAATATTTAACTGATTCCCACACCTAGAGTCCCTAGTAAATTTCCTAAAAAATGTTCAGAGTTCTGTGTTTTGATATATGAGTACCACAAATGCCCTGGCAGGTTTAAATGGACCATTTTCACAGTTTGTCTGAAGTAACAATACCTTTCCTCCATATGCATTGCATTTCTATGTGTGACCATTTGGTGAGCTGCTGGAAATTTCCCACTTTAAGAAAAGCTGTCCTTCACTATGTTCTTCTAGAATGTATCCTGCTTATTTTGTCTCATTTGATTATAGTTAATTGATTATTTACCTCCAGATTGCTGCTTTTCAAACTACAGGCGGTGACCCATTAGTATCGGCCAATCATGAAATCAATTTAGCGAGTCCCCGCTAGCACTGAAAAAAAATGAAATAGAATACTGCAAACAGTAATTTCAAACCATATCATACTTACTGTTATCTAGTATCTTGCTTTGTGGCACACGTATGCATGTAAGTATGTGTGAGTGTATGCTGAGTCACAGCATAGCACATATTTCTCACTGGACACAAAAGTGTCTCAGAGCTGGGGCTCTGTGTTGTGCTCTGCAAGGCTTCTCGATGGTTGCCATCACTCTAGCTTCTCTCTCCTAATTTGTCCTGCACCCTACTGTCAAGCTTATCTCCTTTACAACTATGTGTTGATTATGCAATTCTTATCCGTTCATTCATTGCTTCATTCAGCAGATGTTCAGCAAGTATTCATTCTCTGCCAGACCCTGGGCTACCAGAAACAAGTCACAACTGTTCCATCCCCACTTCCTTCCAAGGAGACTGCAGCCAGAGCATCAGGGCTAATTCCCAGTGCAGGGATCGGCCCTCATTCCCCGTTCCCCTTTAGACCAAGACTAAACTCTTCTCATCTATCAGGCTCCTCTGTGATCTAGATTTACACTCTCCATCCAAACTTCTTTTCCACTGTCAATGCTGGTGAGAGCTCACCTTGTCTACAAACCTGAAAATACCTGTCTGCACACCATGTGAATTCTGACTCTTGTGTTCCTCCTCCATCACTGACGCTGTCTTTGCTTCTCTCCTCCTAAGCAAATCCTCTTCAGGACCTTCCTCCCTTCCGAGCACACAGCCTCTCTATGGGCCACATCTGGTCATCATCCCAATTCCCACCCCCTTCCTACTCCAGCTGTCAGTGCAGAATTCTTCTCTGCAAAGTACTTTCGAGTCCATTGTCGCTTTATTTAGAATGTCTCCGGGGACTGTGTTTCTATCACTTGACTTGAAAGCCTATTTCACAGTCTAGTAGGTCTCACAGTATAGAGAATTTTTCTTATCTTCCTCTGGAAATGGTCTTTTTAAAATTTTAATCTATTATTCCTAGTTATACCACTGACGACCCCATCAATAATACTTCAGATTTTGGCAAAATAAAATCTCTTTTCGTGGGCTCCCCTGGTGGTGCAGTGGTTGAGAATCCACCTGTCAATGCAGGGGACATGGGTTCTAACCCTGTTCTGGGAAGATCCCACATGCTGCGGAGCAACTAAGCCCGTGTGCCACAACTACTGAGCCTGTGCTCTACAGCCCATGAGTCACAACTACTGAACCTGCGTGCCACAACTACTGAAGCCCACATGCCTAGAGCCCGTGGTCCACAACAAGAGAAGCCACCACAACGAGAAGCCCATGCACCGCAACGAAGAGTAGCCCCAGCTCGCCGCAACTAGAGGAAGCCCGCGTGCAGCAGCCCAAAATAAATAAATTAAAAATATATTTTTTTAAGTTTACAAAAAATTTTAAAAAATAAAATCTCTTTTCTTCGCTTAAGACTGTGTGTTTAAATTAATCCTCAGTCATCAGTTAATTTCATTGCTCATTATTGAATTCTAGCAGCTCATCATCACACATAATCCTGAAAACAGGGCAACTCAAGCTAAAAGCAGCTGCAGTCTAACATGAGAACTGTCATCTTTCTCTTTCTGGAAGAATCCAGGAATGAAAATGGACTATACAATCTTTGATGACGTGGCCTCATTTGATTTCCTTCTCGCTTTATCATAAAAGGAAATAAAAACATGTAAGTGAAACATTTAAAAATTTGCTGTGATGTCTTTAATTTGTATGTCATCATCTGCCTGCTTCCTTTTGTATCTGGTAACTCTTACTGAGTTTCCACCTGGTCCCAGGCCCTTCATCAAATGCAGGGCATCAAAGCTGAGTTAGAGCACTCAAGCTGCTCACTGTCTAATCGGGGAAACAGATTTGTCTGGCCAGCAGATCATTACAGCCCTGTATTACACAACTTCAAATGGGATCAGAAGAATGGCTGCAGTGGTGGGAAAAAATCAGCTCTAGTTATGACAGTCATGACAGTTGTCCCAGGAAAGCTGACATTCACACTGGGTCTTGAAGGGATGAGTAGAAACTTCTTAGATAGAAAGAGGAAGAAGAATATTCCAGACAAAGGAGTACAGCATATGCAAATGCACAAGAGACCTGAAAGTTGCGCCATACCCGGGGAGCAGTGAAAAAGAAGGAAGGCTGGAACCTACTGTCCATAACTAGGTACATTTGGAAATGATCTTGAGTATCTGTGAAGGATTTTTTTTTTTTTTTTTTGCGGTATGTGGGCCTCTCACTGTTGTGGCCTCTCCCATTTGCGGAGCACAGGCTCCGGACGCACAGGCTCAACGGCCATGGCTCGCGGGCCCAGCCACTCCACAGCATGTGGGATCTTCCCGGACCGGGGCACGAACCAGTGTCCCCTGCATCGGCAGGCGGACTCTCAACCACTGCGCCACCAGGGAAGCCCTGTGAAGGATTTTAAAAAAAATATTTATTTATTTGGCTGCACGGGGTCTTAGTTGTGGCATGCAGGATCTTTTAGCTGCGGCATGCGGGATCTAGTTCCCTGACCAGGGATGGAACCCGGGCCCCCTCCATTGGGAGTGTGGAGTCTTAACCACTGGACCACCAGGGAAGTCCCCTCTGTGAAGGGTTTGACACATGCTAAGGAGGTTATCATCCCTTCTGAAGCCAACTGCGAATCAGTGGAAGTTTTTTTTAAGGGAGACAGAGTTGGGGCTCGTCCGGGTTATCTTAGGTAAGCCATTGTGAAAGCCATATAGAGAGCAGACTGGAGAGAGTTTTATACAAGCAGGATCAATTCAAAGATTGTTGCAGTACTGCAGGCAAGATAATATTTTATAAAGAAAAAAACTCACATAATCTACCCTTCGGGGGAAAAAAGTTATTTTTTAAAAAAGAGAAAGTAACTGCTTCTTTTCAAAAGAAATTTGTTCCATGGGAAGAGCATCTTGAAAATCGATGTTCTGAAATGTTTCCATTGCTGTGTAATTTTATTGTAGAAAGTGTGTCACCTATAACAACTCTCTTTGGGTATAAAATTTTCTAACATATTTAAGGATGTTCCATCTGAAGAATTTCAGTGGGTTTTAAACACATCTTTGTGTGTATATGTGCACTTGTGCATGTATATATGTGTTTACACACATACTGAATAAGAAATACACACATACAAAAACATATATAAACTTCTCTCTCTCTCTCTTTCAGATCAGTCTATAACATAACTGATTCATATCAGAGGACATAGATTAAATTATAAGACAAATACTGTACACAAATTGGTAGGTAGGATAAAAAAATAATTTTAAAATATTATAATGTTCTAAGTATAGCCCACAAGGCATTACCTCCATTTGGATGTATCTGTATTCATGCAGTAATTTATTCAGCTACAACAGGGATTAAAACCCATTACTAAAGCGAAAACCTACAAAGAGAATTTTGAAGACCTCTGTGTAATTAGGATGTAGCAAATCATGTAACTTGGGCCCATGATGACAAGAAAACCCCAGAAAAGCAAAAATAATACTTGTCTAACACCCTGTAACAAAGAGTGTTGGACACGGGTAATACTGGATGAATGGAATTCCAAAGAAAACCAAGCCCTTTATAGCCAGCAGAACAAAAAGCTGGAGCAGCATCCTTTGCGGAAGGTGGCAGACAGAGAAGCAGGCCCGCCATAGATAAAAATGTTTTGGAGGACAAGGAGAAATCACGTGAGCCTTAGATAACCGTGTAGGCTAGCAGGACATGTGGGGCTCTGGAAGAGCCCCAAATGTAGAAACAAATTACCCAGTCTAAAAATTCTCCCATTCTACCCCAAATTATGCCAAGAACATGGCAATGAAGCGTAGTTCTGCACCTTCTCATGTTGTGGCAATATAAGTTTCACTCAGCCTCAGTGAAGAGATCTTGGAAAACTAGAGCACTGAATAGAGACCCAGCGGGTCATACCTTAGTAGCACGACAAGTCTACTCCTAGAATAAGGACTCTGCCAGAATTACAATAACAAAGCATTAAAAACAAGCCTGGAAGAGAGTAAGCTGACCCCCCTGCTCCAAGCAACTGAACTCACCGCCCAACAACATAATAAAGGCCATATATGAAAAGCCTGCGGTAGCATCATAGTCAGTGGTGAAAGACTGAAGGGTTTTCCTCCAAGATCAGAAAAAAAGGCAAGAATGGCTGCTTTCAGCGCTTCTAATCAAGACATAGTACTGAAGGTTCTAGTCATAGCAATTAGTCAAGCAAACGAAATAAAAGGCATCCAAATCAGAAAGAAAGAAGATATGCAGATAGCCAATAAGCACATGAAACGATGCTCAACCTCACTGATTATTTAGGGAAATGCAAATCAAAACCACAATGAGATACCATCTCACGCCCACTAGCGGGACTACTGTCAAAACACAGAAAATAATGTGTTGACGAGTATAAAGAGAATCAGAAATTTATGCACGCTTCCAAAGAAAACCAAGCAGCATCCTTTGCGGAAGGTGGAGCAGCATCCTTTGCGGAAGGTGGCAGACAGAGAAGCAGGCCCGCCATAGATAAAAATGTTTTGGAGGACAAGGAGAAATCACGTGAGCCTTAGATAACCGTGTAGGCTAGCAGGACATGTGGGGCTGACCCCCCTGCTCCAAGCCAACTGCGAATCAGTGGAAGTTTTTTTTAAGGGAGACAGAGTTGGGGCTCGTCCAGGTTATCTTAGGTAAGCCATTGTGAAAGCCATATAGAGAGCAGACTGGAGAGAGTTTTATACAATACGGTGTTCCTCAAAAAATCAAAATAGTACGGTGTTCCTCAAAAAATCAAAAATAGTACGGTGTTCCTCAAAAAAATCAAAAATACAGTACGGTGTTCCTCAAAAAATCAAAAATAGAATTACCATAGGCTTCTGCAATTCCCATGCTTGGTATATACCCGAAAGAGTTGAAAGCGAGGTCTTAAAGAGATACCTGTATACCTATGTTCACAGGAGCATTATTCACATTAGCTAAAATGTGGACGCAACCCAAGTGTCCATCAGTGGATGAACGGATAAGTAAAATGTGGTGTATGTGTATAAACAAGGGTATGTTATTCAGCTTTAAGAGGAAAGGAAATTGTGCCATGTGCTACAATATGGATGAACCTTGAGGACGTCACGCTAAGTGAGATAAGCCAATCACAAAAGGACAAATACTGCATGATTCTACTTATTTGAGGTGTTTAGAAGAGTGAAAATTGTAGACACAGAAAGTAGAATGGTTGCAGGGCCTGCAGGAGGGGAGAATGGGGAGTTATTGCTTGATTGGTATAGAGTTTTACAAGACGAGATGAGTTCTTGGCACAGACAGTGGACACAGTTGTGCAACGTTATGAATGGATTTAATACCATTGAGCTGTACACTCAAAAATGGTTGAGATGGTAACTTCTACGTTATGTGTATTCTGCTACAATTTTAAAAACTGAAAAGAAAAAATAAGCATTAATAAAGAAAAAACAGAACTGTGACAAGTGTTTATGCATCGAGCTATGCTCGTTAAAGAACCGAAATGTGGGCTTCCCTGGTGGCGCAGTGGTTGAGAATCTGCCTGATAATGCAGGGGACACGGGTTCGAGCCCTGGTCTGGGAGGATCCCACATGCCGCGGAGCAACTAGGCCCGTGAGCCACAACTACTGAGCCTGCGCGTCTGGAGCCTGTGCTCCGCAACAAGAGAGGCCGCCATAGTGAGAGGCCCGTGCACCGCCATGAAGAGTGGCCCCCACTTGCCACAACTAGAGAAAGCCCTTGCACAGAAACGAAGACGTAACACAGCAAAAATAAATTCATTAATAAACTCCTACCTGCAACATCTTTAAAAAAAAAAAAAAGAACTGAAACGTATACAAAAATAGCTCAGTAATCAACAGAAGCAAACAAAAGTGTCAGGAACCTGATGGTCAAACACCACATCTTTCTCCTTTACTTTTATAAAATTAAAAATGAAAATTTCTAATATCTGTAGGTCTTGAATGCGAAAATCTAAATATGCAGAAATTAACTTTCATTATTATTTAGGCTTGTTTTAAGATTTGGCAGAAACCTAGGTTTATAAAGCTATATACCCAGTGTTGGTGTGTTATGAAGCTAAAACAATAATTCCGAATTCTTTTTCCCAAATTGAGATGAGCTTTACTAAATGATGGTGAGTGAGGATGAGTTTTACCAAATTTGTATCACTTCATACTAGAATGCACTTTGTTGATACTGCTAGTCCTTAAAATTAACTTATAAAGTAAAATCCCCTTTGTACATCAAGGGTTTTGACTATATTTGGGGATAATTATGCAAACATACCTCAGGCAGTGTGCTGACCCTCGTACCCCTCACTGTGTTTCTAGTAGACATCCAGCCCACTCCTATTACAGAACTGTGTCTTCTAAGAGGGGCCATCATTTTTCCTATCTTACTTACTGAATATCACTTTCTCAATCTGTCCTAAGAACCATACCTTTCAACTCTGATCAGTGTAATGTTACAAAATCACACAGCATATCAGTTTAGGTGTTATCGTTTTGCTGTTTTTTAACTCATCTATGGAGGGTCCTTAAAGAAAAATACTGAAAGAAACAGCTGGTAGGTAAAGAGAATACAAAAATGACTAATAAACATATGATAAAATGTTTATATCACTAGTAGTCAAGGAAATGCAAAGAAAAAGTTAGGTATTTTCACCAATGTCAGAGAATTAAAAAAAAAATTATTAATGCTGTTTAAGTTTTTGTGAGATGGGCCCCTTATACACTCCTGGGGGTGAGGAGTCTAAATTTATATAATCTTTTTAGGAAGCAATTGGAAACTATCTTGCAATATCTATCAAAATTCCATTTCCATTCTCCATCTTAGTGGGCACAAGGCTAGAAGAGCCCCCAAACTTCCTCCAGGGCCTGTGCCGGGAAATGTAAAAGGGCGGGGGCCCTGGCCTGGCTCTCCTGGCTGGGGTGGGGTGAGCACATCTGATGAACGTGATGTAAGTGGGCTGCACCCCGAGTCACCAGCTCATGTACCGTGGCTATGCCCCCCATTTCTGTCCTCGTCCTGGAGTACAAGAATTCACCACAGCCTATCCCTCCCATCCAGCCTGGAGTGTGCCCAGTTCATGGACACTGGTGCCGACAGTCCGCCAAGAAGAGAACCAATTGTTCCCAGTGTCAGAGTCCTGTTTAGATGTCTATCCTCTTGCTTCTCTGGACTGTGAGCTTCTTGAAGGCAGGAATTAGGTCTTCATGATTGTATCTCCTGTGTGTAGAACTGTGTGGCCCAGAGGAGGAGCTGAAGACCTATTAAATTTATTTCATCAGAGCTACCAGGGCAGCACGTGGGATGCCAAGTCAGGGACGTGGGGCAGAAGAGGAGGACACGAGATAGAAGACATGCTGTGGAAATGGGAAAAACTCATTTCCAACAGACGTTATTCTTAGGCTGAGGAGAAAATATGCATTTAGCCAAAGTAAAACCACAAAAGAAAGTCTAATAAGACTTATTAGGGAGGCCACAAAGGGAAATTATTTGACATGGAACAGGATTAAGAGAGAGGTTTACTCGTTAAGGATGAGAGTGGGTAAGAGGAGAGGAAAGTCAAAAATGTCGTTCTGGGTATTGGCCACACTGACCTCCCAGGGCCAAAGCTGAGGTAAACGAAAGACAACAAGAACCAAAATCCCTCTATCCTAGAAAAGCAAGAGAAGCTTCAACTACATTTTTAAAAAATCAGTATTTTGGGCAACACTAGAATGTACTCTAGGATGTGGGAAATACTAGGATTTTGTCAAGAATGTGACAGGCTGAGACTAGGACTAAATCAATTGTCCTTGATGAGCTACAACTGCATTTCTTCATTCCTGAATCGTCTTCATTCTTAAAATCATCGGCCCACAGAATAAAACACGGTGGTAAATAGAGAGGGTCACGGGAGGTTGAGTGGGGCTCTCGTCATTCTCAAGACTCAGATGTAAAAGTGAGACAGAGAAGCCTCGACTGCGCTGCATTCTCAAGAGAACTGCCAGCAGGGGGCTCTGGACACGTGTGCTAGAGCTTGCTGAGAGGTCTTCCATCGGCTCTGCTCCCCTCACCGAAACTCCCTCCTCTGCTCCTCTGCAGTCATATAAGCAGAAACCCTGGGGCGGGATGAGCGGGGAGGATGGTGTCAGGAGAGAGAAGGGCGTCTGGTCCTGAGTCCACCACTTGGTGCAGGGAGATGGGCTTTCCGCTCTCCTCGGCGTGGGACGTCGGCACAGCAAACCAAACGGGGGATGCTCTGGGGCAGGGGTCAGCAAACCACGGCCCACGGCCAAGTGCAGCCCACTCCACTTACTCGTTGTAGGTGGAGTCTTGTTGGAACACAGCAATGCTCGCTCGTTTTCACATCTCTGATGGCGGCTTTCTCACTACAACGGCAGAGTCAAAGCACAAACTAGATGGCTCGCAAAGCTGAAGTGTTTACTATCTGGCCCTTTACAGAAGAAGGCTGCCGACCCCTGCTCCAGGATAGTTACTTACAGAGGGTACGGGTGCTGGGAAAGGGGAGACTGGCGCCACTCAGGTTGGACGCCCGCGGAAGCCGCTGTCTAAACAGAGGAAAGGAGTCGTCGAGGGAAATGGCAGAGGGTTGACAGGTACAGCCAAGGAGTCACTTCCTGGCCTGGTAAGGATGGGAGCATTTCCCATGGACCGGGTGGAACGATGGAAGGCTATGGAGCTTGAGGCCATCCTGGTCCAAGCCAAGGGGTCTGTCCTCTGGCAAGAGTAGGTGGGGTGTCTGACTGTAGGGGGTAACTGGAGAAAGGTGAACTGACCTCAGGGATGTACGCACTGGGAAGGTCCCTTTCATCCAATGAGGCCCCGCAAAGGGGAGCTAACTTTGCATACCTACTATGCGTGGGCCCTGGCGGCCATCTAGCTCTGGCTAGGAAAGCAGGGACAGCCGAAGGAGGACTACAGCGGCGGCAACTACCTAAGGGACGCTGTGCTTTTCCATACACCCACTCCACCCCAACCCAGAAGTGTTAGAACCAAGAGAAGGAGCAGGGCAGTGAAAGAGACAAGCCCTTCCACATCTCACTTCAAATACCGCCTGCAGAGGCCTGGCTGGTACTGGGGGAGGAAAGAGGCTGTGCAGTGACTGGGTGATGGGATTGGACCACTTGTGGTACAGGGTGAGCCGTCGCTGAGACACGCGACAGGGGGATTTGACGAAGCACAGACGAACACAAGGATTGAAAATACAAACTCGTTTGATGTTTATACCCACTCACCCAACTCTTCCCTTCAGGAATTTAGACTCTAAACGTACGGGCGACATTGTCTGGATTTTGTTGAATGATTTATTATAAATTTTCACTTATTTCCCTTACTAGTTTTCTTGGTTTCCTAATTGGGTTAAAATAATTTGTTTTCATTTCTAAACCCGAAATCTGCCTTTGCATACCTAAATTAATCAATTTTGAATTTGCAGTTGTTGAATACCTGGCACCCAGTAGCATATGGTGCTTGAAACCAAAGGGCAGAGCCAAATTCAATTTTAAAAGCTAAGATTAAAAAAAATAATAATAAAACTAAGGTAAAAGATAAGAATTCTTGCAATGCCTGCCTCCAAAAAATAAGAGTTGGTAGCTGGGGCATCATACCACCAAATGCTGTACAGAATATTGTATACCTGGCTTTCATCTAGGACCCCTAGAACAAGAATAGTATACATTAGACTTCTTTCATGTTAATCGGCATCTAGGAAAGGTAGGCCACAGGACTTCAGGCAGGTTGTTGTTTTTTTTTTAACTATTAAATAAAGTGATTTAAGCTTTTAGAAGATGGAATTCAGAGAAACTTACTGTCTTCTCAGAAAATATGTATTTAAACCCCCTAATACAGAAAACTCTCTTTGAGGAAGGCCGTTTTGTGCTTAGCTTCTCGAAATGGATTTTTCAAACTATTAAACAAGATAGAAGGTCATGTTGACCCTTAATTCATTCTATCCTGGTAAGGGTTTTACAAGATTAAAATTGAGCACTCATGACACAGGAGGAGGCCGCAGTGTTTATAAACGAGGTGGGTCCTGCACGCCAGAGAACGCTCTGATCCCGACGGAGCAACACAGACACGTACCACCTCTAAGCGAAATTATGCTTCACTCTCTACACTCCCCCAAAGCTAGGCAAAAAAATAATAGTGACATAAAAGAAACATCTTCTTCTAACTTGAGATGCTTTCTTGTAGTTACTTTTTTAAAAAATTAATTAATTAATGATTGGCTACGTTGGGTCTTCGTTCCTGCGCGTGGGTTTTCTCTAGTTGCGGTGAGCGGGGGCTACTCTTCGTTATGGTACACGGGCTTCTCATCGCAGAGGCTTCTCTTATTGCAGAGCACGGGCTCTAGAGCTCAGGCCCAGGAGTTGTGGCACGGGGGCTCAGTAGTTGTGGCTCACAGGCTCTAGAGCACAGGCTCAGTAGCTGTGGTGCATGGGCTTAGCCGCTCCGCAGCATGCGGGATCCTCCCAGAACAGGGCTGGAACCCGTGTCCCCTGCATTGGCAGGCAGATTCTTAACCACTGCGCCACCAGGGAAGCCCTGTAGTTACTTTCTAATGTTACAAAAGTAGCCAACACTAGAAGCTGAGTTTCAGTGAAGGATACTCTGAGCATATTATCCTAATCACTTGCTTAATTACCCGTATCTTACAGTGAATGTAAACCGCATGAAAGCAGGGACAGTGTGTGACTGGCTTCCTGTGTATCCCTAGTGCCTTTCACAGCATCTGATATGTGGGAAACACTCTATATTTGTTGAACAAATTAGTGATGATGAGCAGTACTGAGAGTAGGTACCTTGCCTAGAGATAGCTGGAGTATTTTAAAACTCACAATTTACCCTACATTGCTTAAACATCAAGATAGATTTAAAAATTTGTAGCATATTCATGTGACTATATATCTCTTCAAATTGTCCTTTCAATGAGAAGAGTCCTCATATTCAAAATAGGGTATTTGGATTTTTCACATCTAGGGTTTTTTTTCTTTCTTTCTGAATGACTCTTTACTAAGCATGGCATACCTCTATGAAATAAAAATACTCTAAACTCGAGGATCTCAGCACTAGAAAAATTTTAAAGGAAATTTCCTGGACATAGTGCCAGGAAAATTCAATCGAAGGAGAAACTTTTTCCCACTGGGCAGTATATCTACTGTTATCAGAACTTAGAAAATAATAAGCAAAGTGCATTTGAATAGAAAAAAAATTACTTTTCTTCAGTAATTCTAACTTTCAAAATGTGTATAGGAAGACATGCAGAGCTAATGGATTGATTTTAGTGAGCTAGGCAAAAACTGATTTGGATAACCTGCACTTCAATTAATCTGAAACGAGAGCTGTTAGGGCAGAAAAAGGATACAGCTAATAGACGACATTAAACTCATGCTTTTATTAATCCAAGAAATAGAGAAATAAAACTACCCTTCACAATGAGAAAAAAATCTGAATATTTTTCAAAATAAAATTTGTTTATATAGAGAGCTGAATCATGCAACCTTTGGGGAAGGTGATTTGGCAATACAGATCAGATTTTCAAATGTGCCAGCTATTACACTTCTTAAATTTTACTCTTAAAAAATTACATACATAGGGCTTCCCTGGTGGCGCAGTGGTTGAGAATCTGCCTGCCAATGCAGGGGACATGGGTTCGAGCCCTGGTCTGGGAGGATCCCACATGCCGCGGAGCAACTAGGCCCGTGAGCCACAACTACTGAGCCTGCGCGTCTGGAGCCTGTGCTCCGCAACAAGAGAGGCCGCGATAGTGAGAGGCCCACGCACCGCGATGAAGAGTGGCCCCCACTTGCCGCAACTAGAGAAAGCCCTCGCGCAGAAACGAGGACCCAACACAGCCATAAATAAATAAATAAGATAAAAAAAAAAAAAAGAAAGAAAGTTTAAAAAATTACATACATATGTGATGATTTGTCAACCTCATTTATAATACTAAAGTTAGGGAATCAATTGGGATGCTCTTTAACAAGGGGGTAGTTTTAAAAATATACTATGGTATATCCATACAATGAATACTAAGTAGTCATTCAAATTATAATATTTGTATATGTTGACATGGAAATACCATCACATTTTTATTATTAAATGAAAAAAGAATATAAATAGGATGATTTCATTTTTCTCATTTAACAAAAAATCTCTACATGTAGAAACTGTCTAGAAAGATACATGTCAAAATATCAGTGATTCTCTCTGGGGATGGGATTACAGGAGATTTTTCATTTTCCATTTACACATTTAAATCACTTATTGTTAAACAAAAGTATGTATTGCTTTTCAATTCTGAAAAATCCATTCTAGTTTTAAATAGCTTTAGACACTTTTATAAGGCACAGTATCAAACTACATTGACCTGACTGATTGCAAACATAGTTGTTGACAAAAACAAAGAAATGTATTTCTAATTTTCTGAAAGATTCTTCAGAATTAATAAATACCTCCTAAGTGTAAACAGGTATAAAATTCAGAGATTTACCTTTTTTTTTTTTTTTTTTTCCAGAAGTATCAGAGGGACAGTTTTTTAGACACCAGGAATGGCCTGGAAAGTCTCTGGTTTTCAAACAGAGGTGTTTGCCCCAGCATAACTAAAGAACACCCATCATGGCAGAGACTTAGTTTTCCATCTTAATCAAATTGAGAGGACTTTTTTAGATCTTTGTACGAGGCCTGGAAATGAAGAGGGAACTGGTAAAAAATTAATCAAAAGCAATAATAAAGTACCTACAGTGTATAAGAATTGTTTTGGTTGCAATGGACAGACTTACTAATTCAAAGCTGTCTTGATTTTTTAGAAGTGAATTTACTTGCTTATGTATTGTAAGAGTCCATGAATTAACTATTTTCAGATGTGTGAGCAGGACCCAGATTCCTTATTTCTCTGTCTGAGTGCTGGCTCCATCTCTAGGAAGACTCTCTCCTGATTGCTTCCAAGATGGCTTACAACACACTTCATCATTCAGACCCAGTGGGAAAAAGAGAGTGTTTCTCCCAGAACAGTTTTAAAACATTTCCTGATGTGGAATCGTATGCCCATCCGATTATTGTTGCCTGGGAGAGGAAATATGCTTGTTTTAAACTAGCAGTGGGATTGACCTCATCAAATCACATTGCTCAAGAGCGGGGGTTGAGGGGCTGCCCCAGAGGAAAATTATGGTAAATATTTTATCCGAAGAAAAGTGAATGACTCTGAGTAGTGAGATTCATAGATGTTCATTATAGCCCTCTGGAAGATTATTTAGACAATAAAAAGAAGTTTAAAACACATCCTTAGCCACGAAAGTTACCACAAAGGCAGTGAGGAATAAACCACAGACACTTGAAAAAATAACTGCAATTAAAACTGACCATACTCAGTGGTAAGTTAGTTTTACGAATAACAAATGTGTCTCAGAGGAGGAGACATTGCTGGATGTTTAGATAGTTATCCAGATGTCATCCCTTCATCTAACAGTTCTAGTAACAGCATGATGGTATAAAATATTCTTGCCCAATCCAAGGTTTTTTTTTTTGATTCTTGACTTTTTGACCACATTATTAAGTGATTAGTCTTCAGGCTTTAGACTCACGATCTGAGGCTTTGAAATAATTTTTCTAGGATTGCAATAAAAGTAATAATTCGATTACCATTTGAAATGCTTTTCCATTGGGTTTTCATGTTTTTCTTTCCTTTTTCTTCTTTTTTCTTGAGCATATATAATAGAAAACATCTTTGCGATTATCCCCAAGTGCTGAAACTTTAATCTCCATTGTGTACTTGACATTTCCTCTGCAGCTAAGTGGTTTTTCTGGATGCTCAATAGGCTAAGAACATCTAAGTGCTGATTGTTCCCTCAGGGGGAAAAAGGGGAATATATATATACAAAGTCTCTCTCTCTCTCTCTCATTTTGTTTTTTTGTTTCTTTTTTAAGAAAATTATCTCTTTGGTTTCCATTGCCGTTTATCGTGAACCTCTTAAGGAAACACTACTTTTTTTTCCCATTTGAATGTTTAAATATCTACTCATTGAACAAATATTTCTCAAATGCAATTGTGTGCCAGAATACAAAGGGCTGTATTAAAAACTAGGTATACAGTGGTGAACAAAACAGTCATAAGTCTGTCACACAAAGTTTACAGTTGAGCGAAGAAGACAGAAAATAAATAAGCAAAGAACCTAGACAAACAGAAAAGACTGTCACCCTACATACTTACACCTTGTAATAAAGGCATCAACAGGGGGCAATGATGGGAAACAATGGGGTGTGGGCGACGTGGGATGGGAAATCTAACTTGGTGGGACTGTCACAAGGCCTCTCTGAGGAAGTGATCTGTCAGCTGAAATCTGAAGGACAAGAAGGCATGGGTGCAGAGTAGACTAATCGTGTTCTACAGAGGGGATCACGAGATCTTTCCAAAGCGAAAAGGACGAGCAAAGGTCCCGAGGTGTGGACGAGGTCATCGTGTTCACGGAACAACGGGAGGACAGTGTGCCTGGAGCATCAGCGAGCAAGCTGGGGCCACTGCACAATGGATTCCGAGGGAGACAGAGGTCAAATCACACAGTCCTTGTAGGCCCGTGACAAGGAGCTTGTATTTTACTCAAAATCTAAGAGAGCACCGTTAGTGAGGTTTAAGCCGTGAAGAGATATGACGTGACTTATGTTTTTAAAAGATTTGTGCAGTGAATAGATTGAAAGAGGTGAGAGAAAATTGGGGAGACCAGGGAAGAGGCTGCTACCTAGTCCTGGGGAGGGGAGAAATGGCTCATTTCAGGATGTGTGTGTAGGAAGCAGCATCCACAGGGTGCATGGGGGCAGAAGGGGGACAGATGGGAGGATGCTGTGGGTTTCTGCCTGGAGCCCCCCCGAGAGGTGAGAGGCGGTGGCGATTGAGGCTGGACAGTCCCATCAGTCAGGGTCCGGGCACTCGAGCAGGGTGAGTGAGGAAAGCTGAATGAAGGAGCTACTTAGGAAGGTGTGGCCGGCTTCAGGGGGACCACGGCAATGGTGAGGGACCCTGCACCACAACGGAGGAGCCATCAGCATCTGTAGGCTGGAAAGGGCAAGCAGAGCGGTCAGTTGCTGGGACTCAGAGACCGTAGAGTGGTAGCCACGGCTGCAGAGGAATGTCCCGTGGAAACCGTGACCTTTCTACACGGGAACACAGCCTCCACCGCCCCTGCCAAGGGCTGGTCTAGAGAGAGTCAGGGAACCTGGCAGCGTGGCAACTTTCCTCTTCCTCCCGCTCTCACACCTGCTGCGGTGCCGCCGCTGACTGACCCCAAACAGGAGCCGAATCCGGTTTGTCTGCAAAGGCAGCAGAGCCAGAGGAGAGAGGTGGAGTGCGTGTGAAGGTGCAAACATAGAAGGTTCAACACAGAAAGCTAACCTGGGACTATGTCGGGGGATAGGAGTCAGGTCACGGTTTGCACCTGTTAAGCTGGGGATACTCTTCTGAGGCTGGGACCGGATGTCATCACCACCTAAGTAGTTTTGGAAGTGTTATTTGATAAAAAAAAGAATGAAATTCACATTCAAGATGGCAGAGTAGAAGGATGTGCGCTCACTCCCTCTCACGAGAGCACCGGAATCACAACAAACTGCTGAACAATCATCGACAGGAAGACAGTGGAACTCACCAAAAAAGATGCCCCCCATCCAAGGACAGGGGAGAAGCTTCAATGAGATGGGAGGAGGGGCACAATCACAATAAAATCAAATCCCATGGCCGCTGGGGGAGTGACTCACAAACTGGAGAACACTTATACCACAGACGTCCACCCACTGGAGTGAAGGTCCTGAGCCCCACGTCAGGCTTCCCAACCTGGGGGTTCAGCAACAGGAGGAGGAATTCCTAGAGAATCAGACTTTGAAGGCTAGTGGGATGTGACTGCAGGACTTCAAAAGGACTGGGGGAAACAGAGACTCCACTCTTGGAGGGCACACACAAAGTACTGTGCACAGCAGGACCCAGGGGAAGGATCAGGGACCCCACAGGAGACGGAACCAGACCTACCTACTAGTGTTGGAGGGTCTCATGCAGCAGCAGGAGGTGGCTGTAGCTCACTGCGGGGACAAGGACACTGGCAGCAGAAGTTCTAGGAAGTACTCCTTGGTGTGAGCCCTCCCGGAGTCCATTAGCCCCACCAAAGAGCCAGGTAGGCTCCAGTGCTGGGTCACCTCAGGCCAAACAACCAACAGGGAGGGAACCCAGCCCCACCCATCAGCAGACAAGTGGATCAATGTTTTACTGAGCTCTACCCACCAAAACACCACCCAGCTCTACCCACCACCAGTCCCTCCCATCAGGAAGCTTGCCCAAGCCTCTTAGATAGCCTCATGCACCAGAGGGCAGACAGCAGAAACAAGAAGAACTACAATTCTGCAGCCTGTGGAACGAAAACCACATTCACAGAAAGACAGACAAAATGAAAAGGCAGAGGACTACGTACCAGATGAAGGAACAAGATAAAACCCCAGAAAAACAACTTAAATGAAGTGGAGATAGGAAACCTTCCAGAGAAAGAATTCAGAATAATGATAGTGAAGATGATCCAGGACCTTGGAACAAGAATGGAGGCAAAGATCGAGAAGATGCAAGAAATGTTTAACAAAGACCTAGCAGAATTAAAGAACAAATGAACAGAGATGAAAAATACAATACCTGAAATGAAAAATACACTAGAAGGAATCAATACCAGAATAACTGAGGCAGAAGAGTGGATAAGTGACCTGGAAGACAGAATGGTGGAATTCACTGCCACGGAACATAATAAAGAAAAAAGAATGAAAAGGAATGAAGACAGCCTAAGAGACCTCTGGGACAACATTAATGCAACAACATTCACATTATAGGGGTCCCAGAAGGAGAAGAGAGAGAGAAAGGACCTGAGAAAATATTTGAAGAGATTATAGTTGAAAACTTCCCTAACATGGGAAAGGAAATGGTCACCCAAGTCCAGGAAGCACAGAGAGTCCCAGCCAGGATAAACCCAAGGAGAAACACGCTGAACACACAGTAATCAAATTGACAAAAATTAAAGACAGAGAAAAATTATGAAAAGCAACAAGGGAAAAACAACAAATAACATACAAGAGAACTCCCATTAGGTTAACAGCCGATTTCTCAGCAGAAACTCTACAAGCCAGAAGGGAGTAGCATGATATACCTAAAGTGGTGAAAAGCAAAAACCTACAACCAAGATTACTCTACCAGGCAAAGATCTCATTCAGATTCGATGGAGAAATCAAAAGCTTTACAGACAAGCAAAAGCTAAGAGAATTCAGCACCACCAAACCAGCTCTACAACAAATGCTAAAGGAACTTCTCTAAGTGGGAAACACAAGACAAGAAAAGGACCTACAAAAATAAACCCAAAACAATTACGAAAATGGTAATATGAACATACATATTGATAATTACCTTAAACATGAAAGGATTAAATGCTTCAACCAAAAGACACAGGCTTGCTGAATGGATACAAAAACAAGACCCATATAGATGCTGTCTACAAGAGACCCACTTCAGACCTAGGGACACATACAGACTGAAAGTGAGGGGATGGAAAAAGATATTCCATGCAAATGGAAATCAAAAGAAAGCTGGAGTAGCAATACTCATATCAGATAAAATAGACTTTAAAATAAAGAATGTTACAAGACACAAAGAAGGACACTACACAGTGATCAAGGGATCAATCCAAGAAGAAGATATAACAATTACAAATCTATATGCACCCAAAATAAGAGCACCTCCATACGTAAGGAAAATGCTAACAGCTACAAAAGAGGAAATCGACAGTAACTAAATAATAGTGGGGGATTTTAACACCTCACTTACACCAGGGGACAGATCATCCAGACAGAAAATTAATAAGGAAACACAAGCTTTAAATGACACAATAGACCAGATAGATTTAATTGATATTTACAGAACATCCCATCCGAAAACAGCAGATTACACTTTCTTCTCAAGTGCACATGGAACATTCTCCAGGATAGATCATATCTTGGGTCCCAAATCAAGCCTCGGTAAATTTAAGAAAATTGAAGTCGTATCAAACATCTTTTCCAACCACAATGTTATGAGATTAGAAATAAATTACAGGGGAAAAAATGTAAAAAACACGAACATATGGAGCCTAAACAATACCTTACTAAATAACCAAGGGATCACTGAAAAAATCAAAGAGGAAATCAAAAAACACCTAGAGACAAATGACAATGAAAACACGGCAATCCAAAACCTGTGGGATGCAGCAAAAGCAGTTCTAAGAGGGAAGTTTATAGCAGTACAATCCTACATCAAGAAACAAGAAAAATCTCAAATAAACAATCTTACCCTACACCTAAAGGAATTAGAGAAAGAAGAACAAACAAAACCCAAAGTTAGTAGAAGGAAACAAATCATAAAGATCAGAACAGAAATAAATGAAATAGAAACAAAGAAAACAATAGCAAAGATCAATAAAACTAAAAGCTGGTTCTTTGAGAATATAAACAAAATTGATAAACCATTAGCCAGACTCATCAAGAAAAAGAGGGAGAGGACTCAAATCAATAAAATTAGAAATGAAAAAGGAGAAGTTACAACAGACACAACAGAAATACAAAGCATCCTAAGAGACTACTACAAGCAACTCTATGCCAATAAAACGGACAACCTGGAAGAAATGGACAAATTCTTAGAAAGGTATAACCTTCCAAGACTGAACCAGGAAGAAATAGAAAATATGATCAGACCAATCACAAGTAATGAAATTGAAACTGGGATAAAAAATCTTCCAACACACAAAAATCCAGGATGAGATGGCTTCACAGGAGAATTCTGTCGAACATTTAGAGAAGAGCTAACACCCATCTTTCTCAAACTCTTCCAAAATTTTGCAGAAGAAGGAACACTCCCAAACTCATTCTACGAGGCCATGATCATCCTGATACCAAAACGAGACAAGATACTACAAAAAAAATAAAATTACAGACCAGTATCACTGATGAATATAGATGCAAAAATCATCAACAAAATACTAGGAAACAGAATCCAACAGCACATTAAAAGGATCACACACCACGATCAAGTGGGATTTATCCCAGGGAAGTAAGAATTCTTCAATATATGCAAATCAATCAATGTGATACACCATATTAACAAATTGAGAGATAAAAATCAAATGATCATCTCAAGTGATGCAGAAAAAGCTTCTGACAAAATTCAACATCCATTTATGACAAAAATTCTCCAGAAAGAGGGCAGAGGGAACCTACCTCAACATAATAAAGGCCATATACGAAAAACTCACAGCCAACATCGTCCTCAATGGTGAAAAACTGAAAGCATTTCCTCTAAGATCAGGAACAAGACAAGGATGTCCACCTTCACCAATATTCTTCAACATAGTTTTGGAAGTCCTAGCCACGGCAATCGGAGAAGAAAAAGAAATAAAAGGAATCCAAATTGTGAAAGAAGTAAAACTGTCACTGGTTGCAGATGACATGATGCTATACACAGATAATCCTAAAGATGCCACCAGAAAATGACTAGAGCTAATCAATGAATTCGATAAAGTGGCAGGATTCAAAATTAATGCACAAAAATCTCTTGCATTCCTATACACTAACAACGAAAGATCACAAAGAGAAATGAAGGAAACAATCCCACTCACCATTGCAACAAAAAGAATAAAATACCTAGGAATAAACCTACCTCAGGAGGTAAAAGGTCTGTACTCAGAAAACTATAAGACACTGATGAAAGAAATCAAAGATGACACAAACAGATGGAGAGATATACCATGTTCTTGGATTGGAAGAATCCATATTGTGAAAATGACTATACTATCCAAAGCAATCTACAGATTCAATGCAATCCCTATCGAATTACCAATGGCATTTTTTACAGAACATGAAAAAAAAATCTTAAAATTTGTGTGGAGACACAAAAGACCCCGAATAGCCAAAGCAGTCTTGAGAGAAAAAAACAGAGCTGGAGGAATCAGATTCCCTGACTTCAGACTATACTACGAAGCTACAGTAATCAAGAGACTATGGTACTTGCACAAAAACAAATACATCAATGGAACAGGATAGAAAGTCCAGAGAAAACCCATGCACCTATCGTCAACTAATCTATGACAAAGGAGGTGAGGATATACAGTGGAGAAAAGACAGTCTCTTCAGTTAAGTGGTGCTGGGAAAACTGGACAGCTACATGGAAAAGAATGAAATTAGAACACTCCCTAACAACACACATAAAAATAAACTCAAAGTGGATTAAAGACCTAAATGTAAGGCTGGACACTATGAAACTCTTAGAGGAAAACATAGGAAGAACACTCTTCAACATAAATCAGAGCAAGATCTTTTTTGACCCTTCTCCTAGAGTAATGGAAATAAAAAGAAAAATAAACAAATGGAACCCAATGAAACTTAGCTTTTGAAAAACAAACGAAACTCTAATCAAGACGAAAGCCCTCAGAATGGGAGAAAATATTTGCAAACAAATCAACGGACAAAGGATTAAACTCCAAAATATATAAACGGCTTATGCAGCTCTATATCAAAAAAACAAACAACCCAATCAAAAAATAGGCAGAATTGACATCTCTCCAAAGAAGACATACAGATGGCTAAGAGGCACATGAAAAGCTGCTCAATATCACTAATTATTAGAGAAATGCAAATCACAACTACAATGAGGTATCACCTCACAGCAGTCAGAATGGGCATCATCAGAAAACCTACAAACAACAAATGCTGGAGAGGGTGTGGAGAAAAGGGAGCCCTCTTGCACTGTTGGTGAGAATGTAAATTGATACAGCCACTATGGAGAACAGTATGGAGGTTCCTTAGAAAACTAAAAATAGAACTACCATATGACCCAGCAATCCCACTACTGGGCATATGTCCAGAGAAAGCTATAATTCAAAAAGACACATGCACCCCAGTGTTCATTGCAGCACTATTTACAACAGCCAGGATATGGAAGCAGCCTAAATGCCCATCAACAGATGAATGGATAAAGATGTGGTATATATATACAATGGAATATAACTTAGCCATAATAAGGAATGAAATTGGGTCATTTGTCGAGACGTGGACGGACCTAAACACTGTCATACAGAGTGAGGTAAGTCAGAAAGAGAAAAATAAATATCATATATTGATGCATATATGTAGATTCTAGAAAAATGCTGCAGATGAACCGGTTTGCAAGGCAGAAATAGACACACAGAAATAGAGAACAAACGTATGGACACCAAGGTGGGAAGGGGGGGTGGGGGTGGGGGTGGGATGAATTGGGAGATTGGGATTGACATGTATACACTAATATGTGTAAAATAGGGAATAAGAACATGCTGTATAAAAATAAATAAAAATTTTAAAAAGTGTTATTCATGTTCACATGTAACGGGTTTACTAATGTTGCTTTTAAATGAATTCACTACACACTTTAAAAACTTCACCCTTTCAATTTCTAGGAAATGTTGATAGAAATAATCCACGTAAACAAAAGCTCTTTGGAGTACTCAAGAATTTCTGAGAGTTTATAGGCTTCAAGAAGTTTGAGAACTGCTTGGCTTAGACGACATAAAAAAAGAAGAAGGGAGTGGACTTGCCTTTCTAGACATCAGTAGTTATTGTAAAGTTACAATAGTTAAACATAGCAGTGAAAATTAAAATGTCTACTCTTTACCAAGTTTTGTGATAGAATATGAAGAAAAAGGTGTCCTCACATGCTGGTGGTGGCACAGTACATTGGTTCAACTGCTCTGGAGAGTGATCTGGCAGTGCTCAAGATGTGTATCCCATAGAACCTGGAAATTCCAATTCCAGGTATAAAATCCTAAGGAAATTTGAGCACATGTGCACAGAGGGACAAGAATGTTAATTGCAGCATTGTTGGTAATAAGAAAAATTTGGAAACAACCTACATGCCCCCTCCCATGGGAATGGGAAGGGTATACAGTAACCCAGAGTAACGGGTACCCCTTGGAAAGGAGGGCAAAGAAATGGAGAGGAAGCAAAAGGGCTTTCATTGGTAGCTGTATGTTTTGTTTATGAGAGAGAGAGAGAGAGAGAGAGAGAGAGAAAGTGCAGTGCAGGCAAGCAAGCACGGCACAACGCCAGCACGGGGTTAAATCTGGGTGATGTGTACACAGGACCTGGTTGTATTACTTATTCTTCTCAATGTTTAAAATATTACACAATAAAAACAAGTGAATGGGCCCACAGATTGGAGACCAGACACATTCATTCAAACACATTCTTGTTCTTTAAAATGCACACGGTGAAACTGGCTGCCCCTAAAGAGAATGTTAAAAATTTAAATTCAGGTACAAAGTGGTCTAGATACACACCATAGTCTAGCTCTTCCTAACACTTTGAGTGTCAAAGGAAGTGTTATTTGTTGTGAGTTTTGTAACCAAGCTATTTCAAGAAATGCAGTCGAAGCACGGAGATCAGAATACTTCAATCTTCTGGTGCTTCTTAGGAGGTGCCATATGTTGGAATAGCTGTCAGCCAGAAAAGCATCCGCTACACAAATGCACCCGGATTCTGGGGAGTCGGCTTGCATAACCTATCTGAGAGTAAATCTGGAGAACAAGGTTGACATCAAGGATGAGCAGGGTATCTTCCTGGTCTGTGGTCAGCTCATTCTTAACCAAGGTGGACCTAAGGATTATCAGCCAAATGAACTGGTTGCAGGAATCAACCAAAAGCTTTGATCCTGATTTATTACCTAGGATCACAGGGGACGAAGTAAGTTAGTTTCATGGGTCACTATTCCCAGGGCCCCAGCCCCCAAATTTCCGGGTGGCAGAGCTCTTAGCTAAGTGGTGAGGCAGACAAAGTATACAAGACCCTGATTTGTAAACTATGAATAGATGCAAGTTTTAATTACTGTTTCTATTCAATTCCACCAACATCCATTAAACATATACTTTATGAAAGGGGCTGCAGTAGGCTCCTCGCTGGGTATGAGGGAGGAAAACAAAACTGAATAAGACATTCTCAACACATACACATGTAGAAGGTGCCTGGCACAGGGAAAGTCAGTTTTATTTATTAATTATTTTAAGCCAGGGCTGCCGATTGCTTTTCCGTAACGGGACATAGAACATTCTCCAGAAAAGTTCTTGGACTCTTCTCACAACACTACAGAGGTCTCTGTTATGTAAACATAAGTATATACATCCACAGGCCTTAAGAATCAGATCCGTTTTTTGATTCGGTGGAAACTGAGAGAAAAGAAGTAGATTTTCACGGGGTTCAGTAGGTTTCAAAGAACAGAATCCAGCCCATGACTCCTTCCCTTTAGCTGTCTGAAATAATTAGGCACTCTGATGTTTTAGGATTGTTTCAGTCAAAGTTCCCTGGCAGGAAAGGACCCTGAAGACCCCACAGCAAACAAGAAAAGGTTCTTAATCTGTCCTAGTGGCCCTTGCTCTGCACAGTGTCTAGATCATCAGGGGGAAGGGCTTTAAGACAACTCCAGATCCAGCCACTCTGTGAATGCGAACCTGTGCGCAAAAACCAAAGTCACTTGCACCCTCGCAAACTGTGGTGGGATCAGGACCACGGAAGCATCTGGTCTTCGGATGCCACACTTTGTTGCCGCAGTAGGAACCATGGCAGCTGAAAAGCAAGGCCAACTAGTTAGCAGGTTGGCCTGGCATTTGTAAGCAGGAGAGGCCACTTAAATAAGACCAAGTAAGCATCTCAGGATCCCAGTCCTTTGGGATAGCAGAGTTCATAAAAGTTTGATGCTGGATTTCCTGCTAACATAAATATGTGGAGCTGGCACAATCTACTGGAATATAATAGGAGAATCATTATATTTGTTTTCCAAACTAGAGCTGTGGGCCATAGTGGTTACACACACGTATCCCCAGATCATCTGCAAAACGAACCATATTGAGGAAATGGCACGACTGCAGAAGTTTGCAACTAGTGCTAAAGAAACATTATGGAGAGAGCCAGTCCTTTAAAAAATCTGTAGAAATTATTTTAACTGACAAGAATAAATAGGAAACAGCTCATAAATGGTTATGTATTGTTCAATCATTTTTGTTATGCACTAAAAATATTGTATGCAGAATTACATTAGTTCTACCTCCAAAGAATTGCTATGAGCAATTACATATCAAAGTTTCAGAAGCCAAATTTATCATTAGCGTGAAATGTACGCATTTTAGTTCAGACTGTAAATTTAAAAATTTAAAGGTAATATTCAGATCCTACAGAGGAAATATATAACCTCCACAAGGTATTCCCAAGTGTGATACACACCAGCCACGTCCAGAAAGGCTGTGCTAAAGGCTACGTGCATTGCAGAGTCAAGCAGAAAGCCTGTAGGCCACTGGCTGTGCCTCTACCAGCTTGGAGTAACAGCCAGGGCCAGCTGCAGAATCTGGGGGGCTCAGTGAAAAGTAAAAATGCAGGACTTGTTCAAAAAACAGGGAGTGCCTAAAATATAAAGCTTTTCCCTTTCTTCCAAGGTCTCCCTCTCAACTTTTCACAGTGTTTTTATTGGCTATTTGTATTAATTTTTCTATGGCTGCACGACAAATTACCCCAAACTTAGCAACTTCAAACCACACCTGTGTACTACCCCATGGAATCTGTGGGTCAGGAGTCCAGGCATGTATAGCTGTGTCCTCTGCCCAGGGTCTCACAGGCTTCAGTCTAGGTGTTGCCTAGGGCTGGAGTCTCATCTTTGAGTCTTCCTCTTTCAAGCTCATGCTGTTGTTGGCACAAAGTATTTTGTTTTTTCAGCTGCAGGACTCACGGTGCTTGTTTCTTCAAGGCCAGCAGAAGAAAGAGTGTCTCGCTTCTAACCGCTTTTAAAGGGTTTGCCTGATTAGGTATGGCCCACCTAGGGTAATCTCACTTTGATTTACTTTATTTTTTAATTTTATTTATTTATTTATTTTTGATTTACTTTAAAGTTAACTGATGAGAGGCTTTTTAAAATCTTCCATGTCTTTATTTTTATTATTTTTTTACACCTTTATTGGAGTATAATTGCTTTACGATGGTGTGTTAGTTTCTGCTGTATAACAAAGTGAATCAGCTATATGTATACATACATCCCCATGTCCCCTCCCTCTTGTGTCTCCTTCCCACCCCTCTAGGTGGACACAAAGCACCAAGCTGATCTCCCTGTGTGATTAGGGGCTTTCATTACATGTGCCAAACTCTTTCACCTCTGCCATATTCTATTAGTTAGAAGCAAACTACAGGTCCTGCCGACATGCAAAGAGAGGGATTGTACAAGGGCATAGGTCACTGGGGGGTCATTTTAGAACTCTGCCTCACTGTTTAATGTCTTTCAAAGTAAAGAAAAATTAAAATCTTACACAATTAACATAATTTTTACTGTTCATCTTCATACTGTGCAACATCAGCTTTAAATATGAATAGCACATTTACTTGTATGTGGAATCATCAAAATTACACAATTGGCATCTTGTAATGTTGACATGCACAGACAGTGGAAATGCTGCCCCAACTAAACTAACTCAAGTATTCTATTTCACTTCTTGATACCTGCACATCCTACCAACACCCTCCACCACTGGCTTTCTGATGACTAAGGAAGAGCTGTCCAGGACAAGGAACTCTGGGTTGCTCTATCTTTCTCTGTCCTTCGGTGTCATCATTTTCAACATCAGTGGTCGGCTAACACAGGGAAGTAACATGAGCGAGAAAAGATATGATGGGGTTCCTTGGTCATTCATGCTTCTTGGAACACCACTGCCTTCTTTCTGAGCTTGAAGCCAGCTCTGGCTCACACAGAGATCCTGCCTCCCGGGGCTGCCCAGTTGTAGATGGAATGCGCTCACCTAATTTGTGTTAAGTCTCACTGAGCTCCCACATGCAGTGAGTCCCATGGAATTTTGTGCTTTCGGGGTTCCACGAACACTGTAGGCAAACAGGGTAGCAAAGCGATAAATATACATGCTGTGCCTCTTTACTCTGGCACATGTGCCATTGTCCCATCAGACTTGAATTTCTATGTTTACACAACACAAAGAGAAAATTGTTAAGAATTTCAAGACAGTGATAACAGAACCTTAAACCATATGCAGTGCCCTTCTGAGTAGAAGGTAATTGTCTACAGAAGCCGTACAGCTATCTATGAGCGGGGTGGGAAGCAACAGGGATGGACACACCAATGGTGCACATCTCCCCTGCTAATGTGGATGCACTGCTGTCTCACTAGACTTCACTCAAAAACACAAACGCAAAGAGAAAATTATTAAGAATTTCAAGATGGGGCTTCCCTGGTGGCACAGTGGTTGGGAGTCCGCCTGCCAATGCAGGGGACACGGGTTCGATCCCTGGTCTGGGAAGATCCCACATGCCAGATCCCACATGCCGCGGAGCGGCTGGGCCCGTGCGCCACAACTGCTGAACCTGCGCTCTAGAGCCCGCGGGCCACAACTGCTGAGGCCCGTGCACCTAGAGCCCGTGTTCTGCAACGGGAGAGGCCACTGCAGTGAGAGGCCCGTGCACCGCAACGAAGAGAAGAGCAGCACCCGCTCGCCACAACTAAGAGAAAGCCGGCGCGTAGGAACGAAGACCCAAGGCAGCCAAAGATAAATAAATAAATAAATTTATAAAAAAAAAAAAAAAAAAAAAAAAAGAATTTCAAGATGACAATAGGAGAGCAATAAACCCAGTGTGAGGCTCTTCTGAGTGCAGGGTTTATGCAACTGCATAGACTGTATTCCCGTGAAACCAGCCCTACTAACATGTTTCTGAGCCCCTCCTTTTTAAGGGGACATCAAGTACAGCTGGGTCATTCTTTAGGTTGCCCCCCAGGAAGGCTAACCCATGGCTATCCGTGTACGTGTCTAAGAGTGTGGAAGTTCACGAGACAGCTCCTCTGACCTACCCTACTTCTGATGAGCCATACCTGTTGCTGCCTTCACAGTTGTCAAGAATCTATCTTCTTTTCTATAACATAAGCAGGTTCCTCACTTCTAGCTGAGGATCAGGCAATAGGGCATGGGATGGAAGGTAGGGCTTCTTTTTCTTTTTTTTAATAAATTTATTTATTTTTGGCTGGATTGGGTCTTCGTTGCTGCACGCGGGCTTTCTCTGGTTGCGGCGAGCGGGGGCTACTCTTTGTTGTGGTGAGCAGGCTTCTCACTGCAGTGGCTTCTCTTGTTGAGGAGCACGGGCTCTAGGTGCACGGGCTTCAGTAGTTGTGGCTCATGGGCTCTAGAGCTCAGGCTCAGTAGTTGTGGCTCACGGGCTTAGTTGCTCCACCGTACGTGGGATCTTCCCAGACCAGGGCTTGAACCCATGTCCCCTGCATTGGCAGTCGGATTCTTAACAACTGCACCACCAGGGAAGTCCAAAAGGTGGGGTTTCAATGGCGAAGTTCATCAAGGAGAGGGAAGTATAGCACTGAACTGACACGGAGATTGGCAGTTAAATTCAAGATGCCAGTGGATTCATGATGTCCTTTAGTTAGAAGGACTCATGTGTCAAGTCGTCTGGTTTCCGGCAAGTACGGGTGGTACCCATGTGTCAGAAGTGCTGCTATTATTGTGTCTCACCATCAGGAGAACATCTTCTGGTACACATCCCCTACCTGGACTTGACCTGCACTGATGCTGCATTGATATTGAACATTATTAAGACAGTCATATTGGATGATGTCACTATTGCTGCACTCTCGGCATGATGATTGATTTCCCCATTTTATAGGTGTGAAAACTGAGTCCCAGAGAGACTTGCCTAAGATTAACAGGTGAGTGGAGGAGCCAGGACTCTTAACAGGTCTGCCTGACACCAAACACAGATGCCTTCCCTGTGGCACAGAGGATAAATTCCCACATCTCTAAGTCAGTTCATTTTTTGGTTAGTGTTTTCAATATGAATGTTATAGAAAGTCTGCCAGACACACAGTTTGGGTTTGCTATGACCCCAGTCTGACACATGAAGTGGCACCTTCTAACGGAAAGAGGGGAGCAAGAGAGTAGCAGACTTCATTATTTGGGGCGCATTCCTTATTTATAAAATGAAGGAGTTGAACTAAATGATTTCCAAAGTATCTTCTAGCTCCAAATTCCTATGAATTCAAGCTTTCTTTTCTGACTGTAATTGTCTAAAAATGTCAGCTGCTTTTTAATACCACACTGGGATTCAGTATGATCATATTCTCAGCATAGAGATGGGTATTTCTTTGTTGGTGCAGGAGAGCATACCTTTGGTTTAGTAAAAACAATTGAGTTAGAGCTCTAAATGCAAGACAGTGCCATCTGAAAATAAAAAAGTGCCTCCCTAAATATCTGGTTTCTGACTACTACAGAGGGAGTCAGGGATATGGAGAACTTTGCTGACAAGATGCCAGCATTCACACTTGGAACTTTTCCAGACGATTAGAAAGATCTCTTCCCCCAGGTTAACAAATACTGTCCCAAAGTACTTGGAAATACTCTTAAGAATTCTGGATATGCAAGCAATCATTTTCAGACCAACTCTTCTGACAGTAGGTTCCTCCGCATCTAAAGCAATCCATTATTTTTTTATGACATTCTGAGTCCAGAATTCCATCCCAATTCTCTCCACAGTGTTGACACCAAAATCACAAGTTATGAAATACAGTCCTCCAGGCAGTTGTTGGGTGTGAAACTCTCTGTAATTGAGCAGCTTCCCTTAATGAGACAAAAAGCAAAACCCTCCAAGGTTTCTAGGAGATAAAAGCTGAAGGAGAAATCTCTGGGTAGAAAAGGGGTTGTCTTTTTTTCTGTCTTTCACTATGTAGACCCTGGGGGTTTACTGCTCCTCCTTTAGGATTTCAGCTCAATTATGAGTCACAACCAAATCCATTTCCAATTGCTCTCACAGCTCAACTATAAGATCCTTCAAAAAGAACTATATTAAAACCAAGAAGAAAACAGAAAATAAACAAATAAAACAAAGTATCCTAAATAGTCAAGCTTGCAAGTATAGGTTTCTGAACCTGTAATAAGTGACTCATATACTGACTCATAGACCTGTTCCGTTCCACATGCTTTCTTTCACCTTATGACCTTCAGCTGTTATCTTGTACCATTACTTGGGAGCTTATCTAATCTCCCATCCTGGCCTGCTCCTGGACAAACACATTCTTTATTAAAACCCAAACCTTTGGAAGGATTCCTGCTGCCAGGGGTTCTCCCACTCAGTTATAATGTCAAATGGAACGTTTGTTTTAACCATTTGGAAGGAAGAGTTGATTTCCTGACTGAGGTTTTATTGAAAATATATCCTCCTAGGGCAGGCACACAGATACCGTGGTACATTCTCTGTACTATTAAATACACCAACACTCCCAGGCACATTCACTGTCATATATGCTAGATAAATGGTATTTGATTCAATCCCCAACCTAATCCTGTAATGAAGAAATAATCTCAGAAAACCATACACCACATGATCAAAGACGCAAACACCATCCATCTGCCTCCAAAGACCAGGGTTGTAACGCTTTAATTTGCCACTAGGGTTAGTGGTCTCTCCAATAAAATTGAGAAAGGCCCTGTTAACATGTTTTGCTGTCCAAAGCGAAAATATTCATTTTCCTCTGTGGCCCCAGCACCTTTTCTAGTAGATAACCTTTAGCCCAGGCCCAGCCTCTCCATCACGCTCAGGGTTCAGTTTCTACAGCCGGTGTCCCATGACCTACTCCTTCCCAAGGCCTGCTGACTGAATTTGACGTTTATCTCGGGCTCTGTTAAAAAACACCATCTTCTCGTCCCTCCAGCAGCACCTCACTGGGCGATGTTGAAGAGTAGATTTCTAGTCCATTTTTGGCCAACCTAATCCCATCTGCTTTGCATCTTCCAGATCTCTGGGGCTACTAAGGGTTCATTCTTATTTTTACATCTCTTCTCTCATTTCACTGGGATTTTGAAAGGAAAGGACCATAACCTTCCCTTAATACAAAATTTTAAAGCAAAAACAAAATTCTTATCTGAATTTTCTATTTTTTTCTAGAATTTACATATATTATTTGTATAACAGAGATATAAGTAATATTTGGAAAATAAGGAAATATTTCTACTACTATGGCTTGGCACTGCAACCTAATAATGTTCATCCTGAAGTCTATTATTTCCTGGCACGACAGTCAGATCTCTGGAGAAAAACATTAAAAATGCCTTGGTCCTTAACCAAGTAAATTATCCTGGTACTGTTTTAGGTTAAAAATGAGAAGAGGAGAATCCAGCAAGTCTTGGCTCACAAACTGTCATTCTGTACAACTCTCTAGATACTTTAATCCAAATTAAAACACAAATAGACTGAAGGATGGCTATATATCTAGGCCCAAGGACAGTTTATGAGTAGGCAAATATAAATACTATTTATCTAATAGACATAAAAATATATTTATCTTATTTAGATGTTGCTTTGTTATGAAATTTCTTTGCCTTGCCAACAATACAATGTGATAATTTAAAACTTTTTAAAATTTATAGTCTTGACCTATATGTTTGCAACAAATAAAAGTCTGGTTTCTAAGTTTCCATAATAAAAGCACTGCTTGTACAGGCAAAAAAATTAAACTGAGATGTGAATGGGTGGCTCTGACCAGAAAGCCACAAGGGCTTGAGAGTTCAGTACCATTGTTCTTTGTATCTAAAGATAGCCTCAATAGCATGCACGTGACTGGAGAAAAAAACAACATATTGGATGTATGCATCTGCACGGGCCTCTTCAAATCTGCTTATAGTAACAGTTCAAAGGACTTGTCAACACTGACAGCTGCCTCCTAAGCTGCAGGGTAGGCCCTACCCTTATTTCTGTGGCTCACCCCCATTCAGCTCTGCCCACAGCAGTTTAGATACCTAAGATGCTCAGAAAGGCTGGATTGCAGGAGCTTAGTTTTACCAACAACTAAATGACAGTCTCCCTTATTTATGACCCTGAAATACTATTTCATGTTTCAATGATTTTAAGGCATTAAGCAGATAAATAAGGCTTCAGAAGTAGTATCTATTATAGTATTCTTAAAGAACTAAGTTTACAGGTTTTAGAATGAAAACATGAAGTACAATTTGAAGATAGGATGCAAAGAGGAAGTACTAAATACACGGGAACAGGTATTTTCACTAGAATTAAGCTAGAAAATCCACCACCACAATTCTAGAAATAAGTATTCAGGGAATAACTCAAAGAGAAGCTTATTCAACTACTCTATTTGTAATTTAAAGTACATTAGCTCTTTAGTCTTTGTTGTACCTTAAACACACTGAATTCATTTCCCTCACCTATTCTCATCATAGACAATGACTTACTCTCAATCAAATAAAACAGTTTTTAAAGAATTATTTCTCTCATGATTCTGATATTGCTTATATTTTGTCTCCTCCATAATAACGAAAACTTGCTGACAATTTACAGACCAAATTGGTGTCATTTGACTATCTAGCTACAGCACCCACCAGTAAATTATTTTAATTTTGTGAGATGATATGTTATATGCTTTATATTTACCGAAAAATTAAGACCATAAACCATTCGCCATTAAACATACTTCATATTTCAAAACTTCCAGTGGTGATAATTTCTGTACCTCTAAGAAATTATTTCAGTAATTTTAAATATTCAGAATGTCATGACTACTTACTGGCGCTCATTTATAAATTAAAATCCTCTACTGTTTCTATGATTATGCTTGACATTCGAGGCTCCCTACAATCTGGGACTTACTCAACGAATTTTCTTTCAACCCCTCTGTAGTATGACTCTACCGCTCTAATCAAGATAGTATTTTCACAGTCTCATGGATACATCATGCTCATTCTCATCATCATTCTTTATCCATATTGTTCCTCAAAATATAGCATCTTCATCTCTTGCCACCTATTGAAATTCTACTTTTATATCATTCAAAAGATAACACCTACATAATTATTTAATTACTTATAAAGGAAGGAAAATTAGGGCCTCGCCTCATACATCCAAAAATGTTTGCTATATTAAAAAATTAAGGGTGAAACTTAAAAATACAACAATATTTACATAGAAGAACACATAGGTAAATATCTGAACACAAAATAAGGTCTAAGTATAAAATCAATGGAATAAATTATAAAGAAATGATCACTAGACTTCATAAAAACAAACTGTCCTATATTAAAAATAACTTGAGGGCTTCCCTGGTGGTGCAGTGGTTGAGAATCCGCCTGCCAAGGCAGGGGACGGGGTTCAAGCCCTGGTCCAGGAAGATCCCACGTGCTGCGGAGCATCTAAGCCCGTGAGCCACAACTACTGAGCCCACGTGCCGCATCTACTGAAGCCTGTGCACTCTACAGCCCGTGCTCCACAACGAGAGGCCACCGCAATGAGAAGCCCACGCACTGCAACGAAGAGTAGCCCCCCGCTCGCTGCAACTAGAGAAAGCCTGCGCACAGCAACGGCTTTCACAGCAACACAACACATCCAACACGGCCAAAAATAATAAATTTATTAAAAAAAAAAATAATAATAACTTGAACAAGCTGAAATGACAGTAAACTGAATTTCTATACAAGAAACTGTATAGGAAGACACTTTTTTAGTTCCCTTCTCCAAATCCTTCAGAGAACACCTAAGGGTGTTCCAGCAAAACAAAAATACTACAAATAACCATGTCTCCAATAAGGATATTTTTAGGGTTTCTGCTTGTTTTTACTGCTCAATTCTAATCCCCCCGTTAGGTATTTTCAATGCATGGTCATCATTTATTTGTCCAACAAATGCTTTTTGAATCCCAGCCACATGCCAGAGACTGTGCCAGATACTAAGACCACACTGGTGCGCAAAACAGATACAGTCCCTTCCATCACAGAACTTAAACCTATCATAAGATAAACATTAACCAAGTAATCACACACACAAATTGTGGTTTAAAAAAAAGCATATAGAGCACCGTGACAGCATATAAAAAGGACTTCACCTATTGGAGATATGGAATGTGTATGTGTCCAAGAAGATTTCCCTGAAGAATTCCTATCTATATAGAATAGTAAGCTCTTATAACTGCTGCCGCTATATACTAAATTCTTTTGTATCTTTCTGCATCTCATACAGTAAGTCTTCTATATTCGGTAAACAATTTATTGCCATTAAAATTTGAAGCTATCTTTATTAACTAGCCTTTTCAATGGTGTGTATGAAGTCAACTTGAGGATACTTTAATAGAGACAGTTTAGGAAGATACTTTTATTCTTAGAAGATCAAACAACTGAAATCTTACCTGGGTTATAAGGCGATCCCATGATCAATCTTGTCAGATTTAATGGTAGAATCCTATTTAAACAGCAAAGGAATGACAAACACTTATATTCTGAAAAATTATATACATAAATTTATGTACTAAAAATAATGTACAGCTATCAAATTAAATGTTATGTAAAAGCACATATTTTTCCACTGTATATCCTGGAAGTTTATTTATTACTAATTTGCAAATAACTCTGCATTGCTTGGAAATGTTTAGTGAACCAAGGTCATCATTGACTTCGTCAAAGTGATCTAATGTACTGCTATCCAGGACATTAAGTTCTAGTTCTGACAAATTAGAAGGCAGATGAGAACTCACTTGAGATGTCCGAGGTGACTGGCTTTTTTCTGAGGACTTGCAACCTGTTCTTGTTTTAAGTTTAGTAGGGATGTCTTGATTCCTCTTTAGAACTTTAGAATTATGCATACTATTTTGGTCTCTCTGGTTTTCTTTTTCCTCAGTCCAGTGTGATGAAGAGAAATCACTGGTAGAGATATTAGACGCTTCCTCCAAACTTTTCTCTTGAGCCTTTGAAATACGAAACCTTTTATATGAGAGTACTGGGGATCCAGCTGAAAAAGGTGGGCTAAGAATAGAACTCTGTTCACTGCTATTTTTCCTTACGGACAACCTTGTTTCACTGGACTTGTCTGTTGACTATGTTTTGGATTTTCTGTCCCCGGACTGCTATCACGAGCTTGTAAACTTCTGCTGGTGTCTTCAGAACAGCAAGGACTGGTGAAGTCATCTGAATACTTTAGTTCTGAGATGCTTTCAGAGCAACTACTTGTACTTGGATTATTTTCATTCATATCAGCAGTAAGAATGTCGTTAGAAGTGATTTTGACCTGTTTATCATCTATTTCTTTGTCTACTACAATTCTGTCAACTACTGCGACCCGTTGGAAATGACCTGGACTTTGGACTTTCACTTCCACTCTTCCACCCACAATATTTGTATGAATAAACCTTTCTGAGACAATGGAATTTGCAGGACTCACCATTTCTTTCAGTAAATCATCAAGTGTCTTTTCAGTTGCACATTTCAGTTTAGTTTCTTTAGTTGTGCTGGGGTCATCAAAAACCACACTAATTTGAGGTATTGCTATTTTCAGCAAAAGATGCATCTGAGTCTAAAAACTCATCTTTAGGCAGCTGATGTGGCTTCCGATGTTGTTCTGCAAAACTTAGTATCTTAACTTTGGATGATGGAATTCTGAGTTTTGCACCTAACATTTGTGCTTGCGATTTTCTATACTCTTCTCTCTTTTCGTGTACTACTAACATATCAGGATTTGTTTGCTTTAAACGTAGCTTAAGTGTGTTTGTTAAGCCATAAAGTAGCTTCCCCCTTGGAACTCTTTTGGGGGGAACACCACCTTTCTTTTCAAAATATTTACCTTTCTTAAGATTTTCAGTTTGGTTCTTTTTATACTGAAGACTCACTGACTTTTCATTTTCCCCCAGAGAAAGTTTATCCTTAGATTCAGATTTACATGTGGAGTTGGCAGAAGGTTCTGGTGACTTCTTGTCCTCAGTTCTATATAACCAGGCTAAATGAGGATGTATATGAGTAGGGCTTGCCATGGGTTGGTTGTATAACAAGGACAACTCAACCAACAAAGCACTTAACAAAGGCAGCTGCCTTACAGTATTGATCCTATTTTGTTCAGTTTGAGGATGGTAAGTAGTTTGGTTACTTGCTCCTACATCCTGAATATGTGCAGGATGCGTAAGCACTGGAGGCCTCTCATGTGTTGCAAAATTTGTATGTTCTGGAGGATTAGTCTGTGTTGGGGGATTTACAAGTTTTTCTTCCAGAAAAGTACCATCCAATTCCTCAGGTGCATTCATTTGAGGCTCAATAGTGATTTCACCCTGCTTAGGAGGTGTCTTTTCTTGGGTCACATGAGTGTAATACAGAGGAGGAGGGCAAATTATGTTGGTTTCAATGTCTAACTCTGTGACTTCCCGATTTTGGGGGCTAACACTCCTCTCACTGCTACCCTTTGAACAAATAACGGAGCTGGTTTTGCCATTCTCCACGGAAGCCGTGTAATCAGAGTTGGCCTTGCTGTGGAAGACTCCCTCCTTCAAATCCTTCCCTGCCGTTGAGACTTTTACACCCACCAGAGGCTTATCAGCATCTCTTGGGCTTGGCTCTGAGTCTGGCTGCCGCAGCTGCTGGTTTTCCTGCAAGGTTTGGGGACTGACCTCCACACCCTCCACTCCACCTCCTGTGGAAGCGACTGGCCTCTCCAGATGGCCCAGCAAGCTGCTTCCCAGGTCAGTCAGGCGGTAGCCCAGGGCAATGTGCCCAATCCGCTCCCCCTCTTGGTTTTGCAGAGGGAAACTTCCCCGATGACCCTGGGAGCAGCCGGAGGCGGCGGGCCCCAGGACCCTGTGGGCCGCGGCGGCCAAAGAGATGCTGCAGGCCCCCAGGAGCTGCGGGGCAGGGGTCGGGCGCCCTGGGTGCAGCTGCAGCAGCAAGGTGTAAAGCGGGCTCCGAAGGAGCAGGCGGTGCAGGCTGGCGGGCTGCAGGCGGAAGAGACAGGACTTGCCGCGACCGAAGCTGACCAGGCCGGGCCGAAGTTCCGGTGCGGGGGCAGCGGGGCCGCCGGGAGGGTAAACCAGCAGCGTGGGGAAGTCCAGCAGGCGGAAGGCCACGGCGGGGCACAGGCCGCGCGGCGGCGATTCCTCCTCCTGCGCCGCCGCCGCCGCCGCGACCACGGGCGGCGGCGGCAGCCCGGCTTCAAGACGCACCCAGTCTACGAGCAGGTCCAGCAAGAAGAGCCGCTCTGACAGCAAAGCCGCCATCGCTGTTGCCCCGGGAACGCTGTGAGCTGGAGGCTGGAAGTCATGGTTCTCGCGAGAAACAGGGAGAACCTGGCGCTTGTTTTGTTCTCTCGCGAGACTTGCTAGGGCCCCCGGGCACGTCTGAGCTGTGGCAGCCGTGGGAATTTTCGCTGCTCAGTGTGTCTTTGCTTTCCAGAGTGGTGTTAAAACAGTGCTTATGATAATACTGAGGCTACGAATGGAAAAAAAAAAAAAAAGGCTTATTTTTTGGTTTGGGTCACGTTTTATCACTGCAGGTCCCCTGCAAGTTTGGAGCCAGTTCAGGTCTATCAGAAGAATATTAAAAGTAAATCAGGGCTCCCTTTCTAATCTCCAGGCTAAAGAAAGCCAGCTAACTGCCCGCAGCCGGCCTTCTCTGCTGCTGGTCTACTCAAAAAATGCGGACATGGCTCTGAAGCGGCTTGGGAGCTCTATCTGAGTGTGGTGGCACTGGGACACGCACAGTGAGTGTGGCCACATTTCCAACCGAGCCATCACCGTGTAGGAGAGTGATGTCAATGATTCCCATTCAACAAAACTAATGTATTTACATAAACGGGGGGGGGGGGGAGTGGAGGAGATCTTACAGCCCTATCCAGATTTTCAAGGAGACATACTTCTACCCTCAATAAGCTAGCTAGGTTGAAACCAAGGTTGATAAGTGGCCTTGAATGCCATAGCAAGGAATTTGGACTTTATTCTGTATAAGTTGTTTTGAGTGACTAAATGTTATTATACCTATTTCGGAAATGTAGCAGTACAGATACAAAGGAGGATTCTGCTAATAAGAAATTGAATTCAGAGCAGTCTTTTTGGGAGGCTGTTGCAGTGGTCTAAGGAGAGAGAACTGTGGCCTGAACGTGGTTAGGGTCAGTGGAGTTGAAAAAGAAGTGACGGATATAAGAGGTATTTGTGATAGCAGAGTTTAGAGCTTGGTGACCCTGAGAGAGAAGTTATGGGTGAAAATTTTCTGCTTCTGTGGGAGAAAAAACTGAGGAGGCACAGATTGGATTTTTCAAAGTTGCTTTGGGTTTTGGGGATATGTAGAGTTTGAGATGCCCGGGGGACATTATGTGAATATGTTCTACTTTAGGCAGCTTTATAATTTATAGTTAAATTATATTAGATTGAATGCAAAAAACAGCACTGAGAAGCTCAAAAGCAAATTCACAATGGGAAGGGCTTGGTGCTTTAGAGTGAACTCGTGAGGGAGCTTTCATTGCAGTATGTAAGTAGAAGATACTGCCTTTGGCCTTCGGAATCTTACTATCTACTTGCAGAGGAAACTTATCAAGTGACATGCTTAATAGATGGATGACATAGAGCAATAAATTACAGCATGTTTACAAGTTAAAAACAATGAGGTGAGTCCATGTGTGCCAGACGAACACAGTAGGTAAAATTCCTCATTGAAGACATCCTGCAGTGAGTGTTTTGAGTAAGGTTAATAATGTGGAATATTAGCACTTTGTATGTGGACAGGGAAACCAATGTATCTCCTCTATAAGGACATTACTTCTATAATAGATAAGGTTTCTACAGGGCTAATAATTTCTCTGCCCAGACACTCTACATCACTGGTATTACAGTACATGAATAAGTTTTTATAACTGTAAATAATGTAAATAATGTTAAATGTAGTGAGTAAATGTTTAGCTGTGACAATTAAAAATTTTCTATGTTCATAGGCCAAACATGGAAAAATAGCACAGAGCAGTGGATGAGAGCCTCAATTTTGTAGGCAAACTACCTGGCTCAAATCCTGGCTCTGTGACCACATACTAGTTTCTCAACAGTTTGTGAATTGTTTCCTCATCCAAAAAAATGAGGTAGTTATAGTGTAAACTTCATAAATATAAGTATTAAGTGAATTAATAGTCACAGAATTCTTAGAAAAGTGCCTGGCACATAGTAAATACTTGTTAAAATAAATGTTATTTTATTTATTATTTGCCAAATAGCAGACACTTTTTTAATTGAAGTGTAGTTGATTTACAGTGTTGTGTTAGTTTCAGGTGTACAGCACAGTGATTCAGTTATATATATATATATATATATATATATATATACATATTCTCTTTCAGATTCTTTTCCATTATAGGTTATTACAAGATATTGAACATAGCTCCCTGTGCTATACAGTAAGTCCTTGTTGTTTATCTATTTTATATATAGTAGTCTGTATCTGTTCATCCCAAATTCCAAATTTATCCTCCTCACCCTGTATCCCTTTGGTAACCATAAGTTTGTTTTCTATGGCTGTTACTTCTGTTTTGTAAATGATTTGTATCATTTTTTTTAGATTCCGTATATAAGTGATGTCATATGATATTTGTCTTTCTCTGTCTTCACTTAGAATGATAATCTTTAGGTCCATCCATGTTGCTGCAAACAGCATTATTTCATTCTTCTTCATGGCTGAGTAATATCCAATTGTGTGTGTGTGTCTGTGCATATATATATATATATATATATATATATATATATATATATATAATTCTTTACACCAGTGCTTCCTTTTCCCCATCTAAAAGAACAGAACCTACAAAAAGCTTACAGCTAACAGCAGACTTAATGGTAAGAAAATAGAAGCTTTCTCACTAAGATCAGGAACCAGGCAAGGATGTCCCCTTTCACCACTTCTTTTCAACATCGAGCTGGAAGTCCTAGCAATAACACAATTAGAAAAGAGAAGGAAATAAAAGGTATACAGATTGAGAAAGAAAGAATAAAATTGTTTTTGCAGATGACATGATTGTCTTATGTAGAAAATCTGGAAGAATTGACAAACTCTTAGTATTAATCAACGACTATAGCAAGGTTGCTGGATATCAGCTTAATATACAAAAGTCAATAGCTTTTCTATGTAGCAGCAATTAACAAGTGGAATCTGAAATTAAAAACATAATATCTTTACATTAGCCCCCAAAATGAAATACTTAGGTATAAATCTAACAAAATATGTACAAGATCTGTATGAGGAAAACTAGAAAACTCTTAACCAAGGAAATCCGAGAAAAACTAAATAAATGGAGAGATAGTCCGTGTTTATGGATAGGAAGATTCAATATTGTCAAGACGTCACTTCTTCCCAACTTGATCTATAGATTTAATGCAATGACAATCAAAAGTCTGGCAAAGGGCTTCCCTGGTGGCGCAGTGGTTGAGAGTCCGCCTGCCGATGCAGGGGACACGGGTTCGTGCCCCGGTCTGGGAAGATCCCACATGCCGCGGAGCGGCTGGGCCCGTGAGCCATGGCCGCTGAGCCTGCGCGTCCGGAGCCTGTCCTCCGCAACGGGAGAGGCCACAACAGTGAGAGGCCCGCGTAACGCATAAAAAAAAAAAAAAAAAAAAAAAAGTCTGGCAAGTTATTTTGCAGATATCAACTAACTGATTCTACAATTTATTTGGAGAGGTAAAAGACCCAGAATAGACAACACAATATTGAAGAGGACTGACACTCCAGGACTTCAAGACTTACTATACAGCTATGGTAATCAAGACAGTATGGTATTTGCGAAAGAATAGGCAAACAGATCAGTGGAACAAGATAAAGAGCCCAGAAATGGATCCACATACCTACTGTTAACTGATCTTTGACAAAGGAGTGAAGGCAACCCAATGGGGCAAAAATAGTCTTTTTGACAAATGGTCCTGGAACAACTGTACATCCATATGCAAAAAAAGAAAAGGAAAAAAATTAAGACAAAAGCTTTACACCAGTGACAAAAATTAATTCCAAATGGATTACAGACCTAAATGCAAAACACAGAACTATAAAACTCCTAGAAGGTAATAAGAAAAAATCTAGATGATCCTGGGTTTTAGTGATGACTTTTTAGATACAACACCAAAGGCGTGATCTATGAAAGAAAGAATTGATAAGCTGGATTTTATTAAAATTTAAAAGTTCTGTTTTGTGAAAGATACTGTCAAGAGAGTGAAAAGACAAGCCACAGACTGGGAGAAAATATTTGCAAAAGTCATATTTATACAAAAACTGTTATCCAAAATATACGAAGAACTCTTAAAAGGCAACAGTAAGAAAACAAACAACCCAACTATAAGAAAGGGGCCAGGGGCTTCCCTTCCCTGGTGGCGCAGTGGTTGAGAGTCCGCCTGCCGATGCAGGGGACATGGGTTCGTGCCCCGGTCCGGGAAGATCCCACGTGCCGCGGAGCGGCTGGGCCCGTGAGCCATGGCCGCTGAGCCTGCGCGTCCGGAGCCTGTGCTCCGCAACGGTAGAGGCCACAGCAGTGAGAGGCCCGCGTACCAAAAAAAAAAGAAAGAAAAAAAAGAAACCCCCTCAGTAGACTGAATCCTGCCAGCCAAGACACCAAGGCCGTTGTCCTGGTTCAGGGAAGACTGCCTATAGGTTCCTTGGCCTGGATACTCTTCTGCCTTCAATTGTGGGGGAGGGCTGAAAGATATAATTTAACTTATGAATTCTTTCTTTCCCATGCAAATCAACACTGTTGGGCCTTTTGGCCTAGACCATCTTGTCAAGACTAATGTAAGTAGATGCTCTCTTTAATGGAATGGGGTTTTAAATTGGGTTTATTCTAAATGGCAACCCACATAATTTAGACTCCACCAAAAGATAACCAGCTGTTGTTTCTATAATTAGTAAGATACTTATCTTTTAAAATCTGGCAAATAAACCAAGTCTTGATAACTTCATCAAGCAGACAGGTCCTTCAGGAGATTTTGACCATAAACAAGCTGGATGTACACTAAAATAACTCTCTAGAAACTTCCATTTTTGTAGTGCTTCTTCTGTGTGCTTGCCACTAGATTAGATCCTTTACAAATTATCTCTTTAATCTTCAGAGCAACCCCATGAAATTATTGATAATAAAACTAACTTGGAGAAGTTAAAAAATGTATACAAGTATGAATTTACACAACAAGTAAGTGGAGAAGCTGGCATTAAAATTCAATTCTGCCTATCTGAGGGAAAAAAAAAGCTTACGTTCATCCCAATAAATTCCCTTAGCTTATTCATCTCTGCTCAAAGAGAGTATTAATATATAGAAAATTGACAATGTCCAGTTCAGAAATGTATTTTGATATGGAGAAACAGTTAAATAATACCACAAGGAAGCTAACAGGCAAACGCAGGGTGTGGTATGTTCTATGAGATAACTGACGCAGTTTAAACAAGTCAAGGGCACAGAGAAAGAGGAAGAAGAGAAGGAGGCTGCTCCAAGTTGAGCTGTAAGAGACAGAACCACCGATGTCAAGTGTGGACCTTCTTTGGATTCTTATGCAAAGTATCTAAGAAACAGCATGTTTGAGACAATGGGGCAATTTGAATGTAAATGCCTATCATTTTAGATGATACAAAAGAGTTATTGTTAACGTTAAGTGTGTGAATCTCATTAAGATTATTTAAGAAAATATTCCTGTGTATGAGAGATGCTAGCTGAAGTTGTAGGAATGAAGGGACAATGCCTGGAACACTTTATAATGCCTCAGGATTCTTCTAACAAATGGAATAAGGAAAGCAAACGTGCCAATCTTGATAATTATTGAATCTAGGTGATGGGTATGTGTGAGTTCATTCTTTTGTAATAAAAAAAAAATATTAGTGAGTTTTGTTTCCCAGGTTTCTTATCAGATCAGCCCTGTGATCTGTGAACTTACAACGGTGTAGTTCTGGGTCTTCAGTACTGTAGAAATTAACCACGATGTATAATAATGTTTCTGGGGGGGAACTTCTTTTCCTTGCTGGAGTTGTGAGCTTCTGGACTGCTCAGAATTAAGTTCTGATGGCTGTCCCAAGTAGCCACTTAAAATAAGGAGTATTTGTAAGTAGGTTACATATAAATAGCAGGCCTCCTATTTATAGATCTTAAAAGGGCAAGCATGTTTGGAATTCCTTCTGACCTTGCCTCATTTCTCAATGCCAGCTGCATATCTACAGCAAGAAACCCCCTCTCCACCTTTCCTGTGTATGTTATCTCTTAATTACTGCTTTAACTTTCCACCAGCTATTTTAAGGTAACAGGCACAATTTACATTTAAAAGTTTATTTTGCCTGAAAATATGCATGTGTTTATTATGTCTTGAACTGGAACTTTCAAAGGGAAATTTGGCTCTGTAGGTAGGTGTCTATGTATCAATCATAAAATGTTAAATACACAGTGACATTTCCAAATTTTAAATAGCAACACAGGAACCTCTAAGACCAGATCTCAACCAACTTTCTCACCTTTATTTCTGTTTATTCTTTAATTTCAAAATCAATTTTATTGCAGCCAAAACAGTGGAATTAACTATATATAGTTAATATATATATTTTATATATATATATATATAACTTAAAATATAAGTTTTAAGTTATAGGGAATAACGTTTACTTTGGCAGAGAGTGTTAAAATTAAAGTTGCATGTATTACTAACATAACTCAACATCCTTAATTTGGTATAAGTGTGACTCATTTTCTTGTTTTCCTATGTTCTTCACCTATTAATGCCTCCCTTCCCCACCTCCCCTAACCCTTGGCAACCACTGATCTTTTTTTACTGTCACCACAGTTGTGCCTTTTCCAAAATATAAAGTTGAAATTATAGGGTGTGTAGCCTTTTCAGATTGGCTTCTTTCACTCAGCAATATGTAGTTAAGTTTCCTCCATGACTTTTCATGGTTTGACTGCTCATTTCTTTTCAGTGCTGAATAATATTCCATTGTCTGGGTGGACCACAGTTTATTTAGCCATTCACCTACTGAAGACTGTCTGGGTTGCTTCCAGGCTTTGGCAATTATGAATAAAGCCACTATAATTATCTATGTGTAAATTTTTGTGAGTATGTAAGTTTCACCTTGTTTGGATAAATACCGGGGACCATGGTCACTGAATCGTATGGTAAGAGTATATTTAGTTTTGTGAGAAGTTGCCAAAGTGTCTTCCAACGTGCCTCTACCATTTTGCATGCTTGCCTTTATTTCTGTAGTCCAAATTGAACCATTTACTTTTCCTCTTTTATACACATAGTTTCCTATTCTCAGTGCCAGATTTATGGTCTGCTTTCCCTCTGCCTAGCATACTCTCTCTCCTTCTCCACAGGCCTCAGACTTGAGCTGTCTGTAAAGTCTAACTCAAATACCATGTCCTTTTTGAAATTCTTTTCTGGTGGTCCTCGCTGGAAGTGATCTTTCTTTTCCCAAAGCGCTGAATCTCTTTTGCGAACTCTTTTTCTGTCTTGGAGTATTCTTCTTACACACATGAGTTACTGCCCCTCATTCCCCATAAGCTCCTCGATAATGTTTTTTCTTTCAGTAGAGCCCTATTTCTGTACATTGGACTTGGATATATTTGACATATTTCTAAGTGAAGACTATAATCCCTTATATGACTTGCTTGTGCAGAGCACAAAGTTTGGAAAATATCCTAAGCTAAAAACTTAAAAAGCAAATAATTAAAGGAAAGCTCTGATTCCTCCCAATTTGCAGCGTTCTTCCTTGTGTGTAATAGTGTTTTCTAGGGCTTTCCTGGTGGCGCAGTGGTTGAGAGTCTGCCCGCCGATGCAGGGGACGCGGGTTCGTGCCCCGGTCCGGGAAGATCCCACATGCCGCGGAGCGGCTGGGCCTGTGAGCCATGGCTGCTGAGCCTGCGCGTCCGGAGCTTGTGCTCCGCAGTGGGGGAGGCCACAGCAGTAAGAGGCCCGCGTACCGCAAAAAAAAAAAAAAAAAAAATAGTGTTTTCTAGAAACCAAGGATAACCTCACAGAATGTGTGGGCCTTTTCAAAGAGACCCTACTGCATTCAGTTTGCCTTAGATTTTGAAGTCATTGTTGACTGAATCCAAGGCCCTAGGTATTAGATGAAAGTAAACAGGATTAAGTGCTCTTCTCTTCATGCCAATTTTATGATACGAGGGCTTCTCTGCAGGTTTCCTTTCCGTCGAGGCACCGGGTGTGAACATTCTCTGAAGACTGGTTGGTGCCCACCTGACAGTAAGAGGGCCAGGACCCCTGCTGCTGCCACAGCTGAGGCTGTAAATGATACCAGGCAATTGTGAGCTCTGCCGTCTTTGAAATGATTACTCTTAATGTATGCAATGTCCGAAGGAAACTGTAATCCAGCCCAGCTAAAAATAGACTCTGTGATCACTTAGCTCAGATTTTCTTAAATCGTTCTGCCCTTTCTTGGAAATGTCAATCTTCTCCTTTGTTTCTCCACTCCCCACCTGCAAAGCCTGGCCTATTGGGGCAAAACTACTTGCCATAAATACAAAGAATTCAATATATAAGGGTGGCTACTCAACTCATGTTGCCCAGGCCCCACATAAAGATCACACTTCACACCCATGGCTACTGTCAAAAAAAAAAAAAAAAAGGAAAAGAACATGTATTGGCCAGGATGTGGAGAAATTAGAACCTTGTGCACTGTGGGTGGGATTGTAAAATGGTGTAACCGCTATGGAAAAGAGCATGGCGGTGTTATATGGACTGACTTGTGTCCTCCCAAAATTCATATGTGGCAGCCCTAACCCCCAAAGTCACTGCTTGGAGGTAGGGCTTTTAAGGGGTAATTAATGTTAAATGATGTCATTAAGGTAGAGCCAAAATCCAATAAGACTGCTGTCCTTATAAGAAAAAGAAGAGACATCAGGAGTATGCACACACAGACAAAAGGCCATATGAGGACACTGAGAAAGTGGCCACCTGCAAGCCAAAGAGAGAGGCCTCACCAGAAACCAGTCCTGCCTGGACCTTGATCTTGAACTTCCAGCCTCCAGAACTGTGAGAAAATAAATTTCTGTTATTTAAGCTGCCCAGTCTTGGTATTTTGTTATGGCAGCCCTAGCTGACTGATACAAGTAGTTCCTCAAAAATTAAAACTAGAGCTGCTTTATGATTTATCAATCCCACTTCTGGGCATATATTCAAAAGAATTGAAAGCAGGGTCTTGAAAAGATATTTGCACACCTGTGTTCATAGCAGCACTATTCACAATAACCAAAAGGTAGAAGCAACCCAAATATCCATCAATAGTTGAATGGATAAACAAAAGGTGATCTATCCATACAATGGAATATTATTCAGCCTTAAAAAGGAAGGAAATTCTAGCACCTGCTACAACATGGGTGAATCTCAATCTAGAGGCTTTTGCTTTGATTTATGATTTCATGATTTTTCCTAAAGAACACTTTATGCTCCATCTTGTGGGTGTCTGTTGTATATATGTCATCATGAAAACATCTGCTCTAAATTTATATTGTAATTTAGATTTCTCATGATTTTAGGTTTACGTCACAACTAACTCCTAAAGCTTGATGACCTAAAAAGCACTAACTTAATGTATACTTAGAGGAAAGGGGGAAAGGTGTAATTTGGGATACTTTTCTTCCTAAATATTACCAACTCAACTAACAAGTTGAGTTGTTATTCAACTAATTGAATAAAAATCACAAAGTCTGGGTTTTTATTGATGCATGCTTACTTGTATAAAAACCAGGAAGCCTGAGTCCTTTTGTGCTGTTGTTTCCCTCAAAAATCCAGTGTATATTGATAGACGGAATTGTCTCAAAGACTCTCCCCAAATAGTAGCTCTATTAGGTTTTCATATATATATGGCAATCAATGCAAAAATCATTTAACTTGGCATTCACTGCAAATTAAACAAGTCTTTAGTATTTTGAAAAGACACCCTGGTAAAATCTAAATATGTAAAGTGAACACATTTGCAAAACTTGGGGGTTGTAAACATGTTAAGAACCTCACATTTTATAATTGAATTGTTCTCCTTTATCTGAAATTCCCAGTTCCTTTCCTATCATCTTCTGGTTTTTTTTTTTTTTAAGATTTTTTTGATATGGACCACTTTTTTAAAAGTCTTTATTGAATTTGTTACAATATTGCTGCTGTTTTATGTTTTTGGTTTTTTGGCGGGGAGGCATGTGGAATCTTAGCTCCCCGACCAGGGATCAAACCCGCACCCCCTGCATTGGAAGGCGAAGTCTTAACCACTGGACCGCCAGGGAAGTCCCTCCTATTATCTTCCTTTGATCAGAATCTGTGGGTTTCTGATCTGTGCAACATAAGAGCCAGTGACACTAGTTTGACCACTTTTTATTCTGAAATGAGGTGAGGTTCCATCATCATTTTGTAGAAGTGTTAGAATTAATAACAATAGTTTGTTTTTGTACATATGTGGGATAGATTCTGGGTAATAGAATACCTGGGTCAAAGGGTACTTACATATTTAGTTTTGGTAACAATACAACAAAAAATTTTAATTTCTTTAAAAAATTAAAAAAAAATTTATTGAAGTATAGTTGATTTACAATGCTGTGTTAGTTTCAGGTGTACAGCAAAGTGATTCAGTTACACATATATACATATATATTCTTTTTCAGATTCATTTTCATAACAGGTTATATTGAATATAGTTCCCTGTGGAACTATACGGTAGGACCTTGCTGTTTATCTATTTTATATACAGTAGTGTGTATCTCTTAATCCCAAACTCCTAATTTATCCCTCCCCTACCTTTTCCTTTTGGTAACCATAAATTTGTTTTCTATGGCTGTGAGTCTGTTTCTGTTTTGTAAATAAGTTCATTTGTATCATTTTTTTAGAAATACGCCAAAATTAGTATCCAGAAGAACCATATCAATTTACACTCTCACCAGCTTCAGGTAGTGTCAATATTTTTAATTTTTTTGTTAGTGTTGTAGATAAAAAATGGTATCTCATTTGTTTCTAATTTGCATTTTTCTGATTACTTAATGAAATGAACAGCTTGTAGTACATTTATTATCTCTCTCTATCCTTTTGACTATCTTCCTATGGATCGTTTTCTTTTTCCTATTAATTTATAGGAGCTTTTTATAAACATATATGTGTTTATGTGTATGTGTGTGTGTATGTGTGTGTGTGTGTGTTTAATATTTCCAGTTTGTGGATTATGTTTTAACTTTCTTTATCGTAAACTTTTATGGACAGCTGTTCTTAATTAAAGTGTAGTCACATTTATCACTCCTTATGTTTTTATTAGTGATTTCTGTGTCTTGTGCAATAAATCTGTACTCTGAGGTCATAGATATTTTACACTGTATTTTCTTTTAAAATGTTTTGCCTTTTACACATGATTATACTTAGAAGTGATTTTTTTGTATCTAGTGTAAGAATCTGCCTGCCAATGCAGGGGACATGGGATCGATCCCTGGTCGGGGAAGATCCCACATGCTGCAGAGCAACTAAGCCTGCATGCTGCAACTACTGAGTCCACACGCTGCAACTACTGAAGCCCGTGTGCCTAGAGCCCATGCTCCGCAACAAGAGAAGCCACTGCAATGAGAACCCATGCCCCGCAACAAAGAGTAGCCCCCACTCGCTGCAACTAGAGAAAGCCTGCATGCAGCAATGAAGACCCAACGCAGCCTCCCCAAAAAAGAAATATAAAAATAAAAGTCCACTCTTTCCCCTGATAATCTGTAAATGCTGTCCCTGTCATATATCATTTTATTGCACTCAAAGTTCTGTTTCTTAATTTTCTACTCTGTTTCATAATTTATTTTTATCTGTCCTTGTGTCAATACCAATACCGCCTTAATTACTATAATTTCCTAAAAAAAAATCTTCGGGCTTCCCTGGTGGTGCAGTGGTTGAGAGTCCACCTGCTGATGCAGGGGACACGGGCTTGTGCCCTGGTCCGGGAAGATCCCACATGCCGCGGAGCGGCTGGGCCCGTAAGCCATGGCCGCTGAGCCTGCACGTCCGGAGCCTGTGCTCCACAATGGGAGAGGCCACAACGGTGAGAGGCCCGCGTACCGCCAAAAAAAAAAAAAAAAAAAAAAAAAAAAAATCTTCCTATCCAGTAGGGAAAATCCCATTTTCTTCTTCTTCTTAGAAATGCCTTCTTTAATCTTGGGCTTTTCTCTTGGGTACATATTTCAGAGTTGGTTTAAATCCCTGGAAAAGCACTATTGAGATTTTTGTTGGAATATCTGCATCAGTTTGGGAAGAAGTCATGACATCTCAACATTATTGAATCTTTCCATATAATAACATGCTATATCTCTCCATTTATGTAGGCTTTCTTTAATGTCTCAATAATTCTCCATAAATGTCTTGCACAGTTTTTCTCAGATTTATTTCTAGATACCCTATCTATTTGTTTCTATTATAAATACTTTCTTTTTTTTTGTGGTATGCAAAAATTCTTGATATAGATTCTGTTTATTATATATAATCTGCTTTCAATTCTTTTGAATATATGCCCAGAAGTGGGATTGATAAATCATAAAGCAGCTCTAGTTTTAATTTTTGAGGAACTACTTGTATCAGTCAGCTAGGGCTGCCATAACAAAATACCAAGACTGGGCAGCTTAAATAACAGAAATTTATTTTCTCACAGTTCTGGAGGCTGGAAGTTCAAGATCAAGGTCCAGGCAGGACTGGTTTCTGGTGACGCCTCTCTCTTTGGCTTGCAGATGGCCACCTTCTCAGTGTCCTCATATGGCCTTTTGTCTGTGTGTGCACACTCCTGGTGTCTCTTCTTTTTCTTATAAGGACAGCAGTCTTATTGGATTTTGGCTCTACCTTAATGACATCATTTAACATTAATTACCCCTTAAAAGCCCTACCTCCAAGCAGTGACTTTGGGGGTTAGGGCTGCCACATATGAATTTTGGGAGGACACAAGTCAGTCCATATAACACTGCCATGCTCTTTTCCAAGCTTTAAATGACACATTAAACAAGATGGACTTAATTGATATTTATAGGACATTCCACCCAAAAACAACAGAATACACTTTCTTCTCAAGTGCTCATTGAACATTCTTCAGGATAGATCATACCCTGGGTCACAGATCAAGCCTTGGTAAATTTAAGAAAATTGAAATCAAATCAAGTATCTTTTCCAACCACAAGGCTATGAGACTAGATATCAATTACAGGAAAAAGTCTGTAAAAAATACAAACACATGGAGGCTAAACAATACACTGCTAAATAACCAAGAGCTTACTGAAGAAATCAAATGGGAAATCAAAAAATACCTAGAAACAAATGACAATGAAAACATGAGAACCTAAAAACTATGGGATGCAGCAAAAGCAGTTCTAAGAGGGAAGTTTAGAGCAATACAATCCTACCTCGAGAAACAAGAAACATCTCAAATACACAGCCTAACCTCGCACCTAGAGCAATTAGAGAAAGAAGAACAAAAAAACCCCCAAAGTTAGCAGGAGGAAAGAAATCATAAAAATCAGATCAGAAATAAATTAAAAAGAATGGAAGGAAACGATAACAAAGATCAATAACACTAAAAGTTGGTTCTTTGAGAAGATAAACGAAATTGACAAATCATTAGTCAGACTCATCAAGAAAAAAAGGATGAAGACTCAAATCAATAGAATTAGAAATAAAAAAGGAGAAGTAACAACTGACACTGCAGAAATTCAAAGGATCATGAGAGATTACTACAAGCAACTATATGCCAATAAAATGGACAACCTGGAAGAAATGGACAAATTCTTAGAAAAGCACAACCTTCCGAGACTGAACCAGGAAGAAACAGAAAATATAAAAAGATCAATCACAAGCACTGAAATTGAGACTCTGATTAAAAATCTTCCAACAAACAAAAGCCCAGGACCAGATGACTTCACAGGCAAATTCTATCAAACATTTAGAGAAGAGTTAACACCTATCCCTCTCAAATTCTTCCAAAATATAGCAGTGGGAGGAACACTCCCAAACTCATTCTACGAGGCCACCATCACCCACATATGAAAACCAGACAAAGATGTCACAAAGAAAGAAAACTACAGGCCAATATCATTGATGAACATAGATGCAAAAATCCTCAACAAAATGCTGGCAAACAGAATCCAACAGAACATTATACACCATGATCAAGTGGGATTTATCCCAGGAATGCAAGGATTCTTCAATATATGCAAATCAATCAATGTGATAAACCATATTAGCAAATTGAAGGAGAAAAACCATATGATCATATCAATAGATGCAGAGAAAGCTTCTGACAAAATTCAACACCCATTTATGATAAAAACCCTCCAGGAAGTAGGCATAGAGGGAACCTACCTCAACATAATAAAGGCCATATATGACAGAGCCACAGCCAACATCGTTCTCAATGGTGAAAAACTGCAACCATTTCCTCTAAGATCAGGAACAAGACAAAGTTCTCCACTCTCACCACTATTATTCAACATAGTTTTGGAAGTTTTAGCCACAGCAATCAGAGAAGGAAAAGAAATAAAAGAAATAAAAGGAATCCAAATTGGAAAAGAAGAAGTAAAGCTCTCACTGTTTACAGATGACTATACTATAGTATAGTACTATACATAGATACTATATATAGAGAATCCTGAAGATGCTACCAGAAAACTACTAGAGCTAATCAATGAATATGGTAAAGTAGCAGGATACAAAATTAATGCACAGTAATCTCTTGCATTCCTATACACTAATGATGAAAAATCTGAAAGAGATATTAAGGAAACACCATTGCAACAAAAAGAATAAAACACCTAGGAATAAACCTACCTAAGGAGACAAAAGACCTGTATGCAGAAAACTATAAGACACTGATGAGAGAAATTAAAGATGATACAAACAGATGGAGAGATATACCATGTTCTTGGATTGGAAGAATCAACATTGTGAAAATGACTATACTACCCAAAGCAATCTACAGATTCGATGCAATCCCTATCAAACCAACAATGGCATTTCTCACAGAACTAGAACAAAAAGTTTCACAACGTGTATGGGAACACAAAAGACCCTGAATAGCCAGAGCAATCTTGAGAAAGAAAAACGGAGCTGGAGGAATCAGGCTCCCTGACTTCAGACTATACTACAAAGCTACAGTAATCAAGACAGTATGGTACTGGCACAAAAACAGAAATACAGATCAATGGAACAGGATAGAAATCTCAGAGATAAACCCATGCACATATGGTCACCTTATTTTTGATAAAGGAGGCAAGAGTATACAATGGAGAAAAGACAGCCTCTTCAATAAGTGGTGCTGGGAAAACTGGCCAGCTACATGTAAAAGAATGAAATTAGAACAGTCCCTAACACCATATACAAAAATAAACTCAAAATGGATTAAAGATTAAATGTAAGACCAGACACTATACAAAACTCTTAGAGGAAAACATAAGCAGAACACTCTGTGACATAAATCACAGCAAGATCCTTTATGACCCACCTCCTAGAGAAGTGGAAATAAAAACAAAAATAAACAAATGGGACCTAATGAAACTAAAAACTTTTGCACAGCAAAGGAAACCATAAACAAGACGAAAAGACAACCCTCAGAATGGGAGAAACTATTTGCAAACGAAGCAACTGACAAAGGATTAATCTCCAAAATTTACAAGCAACTCATGCAGTTCAATATAAAAAAAACAAACAACCCAATCCATAAATGGGCAGAAGACCTAAATAGACATTTCTCCAAAGAAGATATACAGATTGCCAACAAACACATTAAAGGATGCTCAACATCACTAATCGTTAGAGATGCAAATCAAAACTACAATGAGGTATCACCTCACACAAGTCAGAATGGCCATCATCAAAAAATCTACAAACAATAAATACTGGAGAGGGTGTGGAGAAAAGGGAACCCTCTTGCACTGTTGGTGGGAATGTAAATTGATACAGCCACTATGGAGAACAGTATGGAGATTCCTTAAAAAACTAAAATCAGAACTACCATACGACCCAGCAATACCACTACTGGGCATATACCCTGAGAAAACCATAATTCAAAAAGAGACATGTACCACAATGTTCACTGCAGCTCTATTTACAATAGCCAGGACATGGAACCAACATAAATGTCCATCAACAGATGAATGGATAAAGAAGATGTGGCACATATATACAATGGAATATTACTCAGCCATAAAAAGAAACAAATTTGAGTTATTTGTAGTGAAGTGGATGAACCTAGAGTCTGTCATACAGAGTGAAGTAAGTCAGAAAGAGAAAAACAAATACCATATGCTAACACATATATATGGACTCTAAGAAAAAAGGGTTCTGATGAACCTAGGGGCAGGACAGGAATAAAGATGCAGACGTAGAGAATGGACTTGAGGACACGGGGAAGGGGAAGGGTAAGCTGGGACGAAGTGAGAGAGTGGCATGGACATATATACACTACCAAACGTAAAATAGATAGCTAGTGGGAAGGAGCCCCATAGCACTAGGAGATGAGCTTGGTGCTTTGTGCCCACCTAGAGGGGTGGGATAGGGAGGGTGGGAGGGAGATGCAAGAGGGAGGAGATATGGGGATATATGTATATGTATAGCTGATTCACTTTGTTATAAAGCAGAAACTAACACACCATTGTAAAGCAATTACACTCCAATAAAGATGTTAAAAAAAATAACCATTCTCCCTTTTTAAAAAATCTAAGTAATATGCACGCTTCAGTATATTAGCCTTTATGTATCAATTCTAGGCTCCTATCAGTACCCAAGGAAAGCAACACGGGGTTTTGTAATCAGGATGCTGTTGCCATAGGTACTCAGCCACTCATGAATAACAGAGTGAGGCCTGGCACCCAGAAGATGAGAAATGCATGATATTGGAGAAGCCTTGACAAGATTATCTAGCTGGTGTTCCACAGACTTATTGTATTTGGAAACTCTTATTTATCACGTGGAAAAATGTACTGCATCCCCAATGACGGCAGTTGTAATTTCACTTAAGAGGCCATATCATGAAGCACAGTGGTTGCCAAATGTGGTCCCTGAACAGCATTATCAGCATCACCTGGAAACTTACTGGAGATGCAAATGTTCTGTTTCCACCTAAGATCTGCTGCACCGAAAATTCAGGAGGGGGGCCAGTCCTCCAGGTGATACTGGTGCACCCCAAAGCTGAGGACCACTGGCGTGGTGATTAATATCATGGGCTCTGCAGCGAGGCTGCCTAAACATAAACCCTAGCTCTGCCAACTCACTGCCTGGATTGTGTTCTATGCCTTGGTTTCCTCACCTAAATAACTGGAGTAATAACTGTATCAACAATAGGGTTGTTATGAAGTAATTCACATAAAGTGCTTTAAAACAGTGCCTGACACACAGTAAGCACTGATCCCATCAATGCTGAGTATTAGGAATTTTTTCAGGATAAAAACAATGCTTATAAGTCTACTTATAGAGCAAAACTGCTTTTTGCTCTCTCTGTATCCCAGAGATCTGCATTTGGGAATCCTTGAGCAGAGTGTCACAATGAAGTACATCTGGCTGTGAAGGATGTAGCAGGAATGTCAAGGTGTTGGGAGGATTAGCACACAGTAGGGCAGCCAGGAGAGCATAGTCAGTCTCCAGGCGCAGGTGCTGAGGTGGAGTTAGGGGTGCAAGGTGTTTATGAGAGATCAAACATGTGAGAGGAAGGGGGTATGCTTTAGTCCATTACAGTTGCTAAAACAGAACACCACAGACTGGGTGGCTTATAAACAACATTCATTTCTCGTAGTTTTAGAGACTGGAAGTCCAAGGTCAAGCCGCCGACAGATTTGGTGTCTGATGAGAGCCCACTGGCTGGTTCATGCATGGCCGTCCTCTCCCTGTGTCCTCACGTGGTGGAAGAGGTGTGGGAGCTCTCTGGGGTCTCTTTTATAAGAGCATGAATCCCATTCCTGAGGGCTTTTCGCTCATGACCCAATCACCTCCCAAAGGCCCACCTCCAAAGACCATCACTCTGGGGATTAGGCTTCAACATATGAATTTGGGGGCGACACACTGTCCCTAATAAGGAGGAAGCAGGCATGAGCAGAGGAAGGTGTGAACTGTGATGCAGTCCCAGGGAACCCTGGGCTGACTTGCCAGGGAGTTCCAAATCACGGGTCGGTCCTCAGAGTGTCCCTGGCTGGCCAAAATGGTCACCAGGGGCAGGATATTCCAGGAAAGCCATGGACCTCAGGCCAGACAGGCTCTGTGACCGAAGCAGACCCTGCAGAAGCAGGCAGCTGGGCAGCAAGTTCTTCCTTGGAGGAAGATCTGGGCCGCCCACTCCCTGTCTACCACGGTCAGTATCGGGAGATTCAAAGTAAACGGAGAGGTGGAATTGAGAGCCAGGAATGCAATGAATAGAATTGTAGGTTCAACTCAAGTTCTTCTCTCTGCATTTTAGCAACTAGACCATATGTAGACTGTTGTGTTTAGTTCTGGATGCTATACTTAAAGGGGTTGGCATTCAAAAGCCATGATTTTTGCCCTGTTATCCACCATGGTACTCTTGAGACACATCAGATAGTCCATTGTGAAAGTGGATTACTGTGGCAGTGGTTCTCAGCGACAGAGAATGCATCTCCTAAAGGACCATTTCAGAGTGCTAGGGGTGCCTGCGGGGCTTGACAGGGCCCGTCAGATGATTCTAATACACACTCCCCCAAAAGAACACCGCCCTTCATTCGGGAATCCTTAGTCCGAAGGAACTCAAAACTCTAATCATATGAAACAAGACTGAGGAGTTCTAGTGTTTAGCCTCGAAAAAAAAAAAGAGAGTGGATCTCAGATGAAATGGAGTTGCCAGCAAGGCTTCTCAGAGTTAAGTATAGTATGGATCTCTTATAAAGGAAGGAGTCAAACATAGTATTGACTAACATTGTTTTTACTATAATGTTAGCGAAATACATAAACCAGGTGTGCAATTACCTAACAAATATAAAACAAAATATATACTGATTAAGTACAGAAATATCCTGTAGAAAACAAATGAACAAGCAAACATTCATGTGATGCTGATAGAGTTTTAGTGGAGCTATTAAATCACATTGGCAGTGCGAATATCATACCGATGCTATAAAGCCGTTGTTTTTAAAGTTGGCGTGCTACCATGTGCCATGAGATCATCATTTTACCACCACTTCTTTTTATTCAAACTCCTGGGAAACCTTTAATTACATACCATGCTGCAATGCCATCGGGCATTCATTTAGCTCAAATGCATCACTTCCGATTGGTCTGCTCTGTTCTCCTTTGCCTATGTACAGAGCATCGGTTGATTCTCTTCTTCCTAATGTCCCTTCTCTTACATAACTGTCCTTCCCTACCTCCTGCATGATGATAAGCAGCAAAGCTTACTAACCCACCCTTCAAAGGAGTGCCCATGTGATCTGGATTTGGATCCTAGTATCCATCTCTCTGGCCCTATGGATGGACAAATGACCCAAGCAGGTAAGAGCCCTACCCTGGTAATTTATACATGGATACTACAAAGACGGGGCTCTTTCTTCTTCTGGGGTGGCTTCATGTGGCTGTGATAAGCCTTCTGCTCTTTTTCTTTTAAATTTTATTGAAGTGTAGTTGATTTAAAATGTTGTGTTTAGTTTCAGCTGTACAGTAAAGTGACTCCATTATACATACATATACATTCTTTTTCATATTCTTTTCCATTATTTTTTATCACAGGCTATTGAATATAGTTCCCTGAGCTCTACAGTAGGACCTTGTTGTTTATCCATCCTATATATAACTGTTTGCATCTGCTAATCCCAAACTCCCAACCCTTCCCTCCTCCACCACCCTTGGCAACCACAAGTCAGTTCTCTATGTCTGTGAGTCTGTTTTTGTTTCATAGATAGGTTCATTTGTTTCATATTTTAGATTCACATATAAGTGGTATCTGTGGTATTTGTCTTTCTCTTCCTGACTTACTTCACTTAGTATGGTCATCTCTAGGTCCATCCGTGTTGCTGCAAATGTCTTTTTTATGGCTGAGTAATATTCCTGTGTGTGTGTATATATCTCCGTGACATGGATTAGGTCTCTGGAGTGAGCTCCACCTGCGGCCTTCCAAGTTAGGGGAGCCAACAAAGTGCCTTTTAGCTTAAACTAGTGAGAACAGACAAATCCAGGTAGCCTTGGAGGTTCATTTCTTATGCCATGTCAGTAGCTTAGCAGAGAGCTGGCGTTGAAGATCTGAGTAAGCTTCACAGAAGAACAGGCTGACACTAGTCTCTGGGACCCAGAGGTTCTCCCTTCCTGACAATTGCAGTTTCCCGAACAGGAAGCTTCCACTGTTTTCATAGCCACGTAGATGTGCCCTGCCTCTCCCCTTATAAAGATGTCGAGCAGTATAGGAATGGGGCACCTCCCTAGTGGGACACCTCATGCTTTAAGAAGTCCAGCACTGCCTGACCCAGGCACGTCCCTTGGTGGGATGAGAACTCGGGGGATTGTGTAGATTCTGTTACTTCTGACTTGAAAGGCTGTCCACAGTTAACCACATGGACATGGGACTTGTGGTGTAGGGGTCCATGGTGTCCACATCTCTTTTACAAGGCTGCTGGGTTTGAAATGGGTTTTCCACATGGGCAATGGAAAGGACTGAGTCGGTCCACAGTAACTCGAGCGCCTCTACTTAGCTGCAGTCATAAACCCAAGGAGAAATCCAAGCACTGATGTTGTGTGGTGGCACTTAAGTTTAAGATGACCCTTCATATGGTCCAGAACATGCATAGCACACGAATATGGCTCAGATTACCATCCCGTGAAAACATGTGCACACATCCACGTATACATGTTCACATAAAATCCTTAGAGAGCTCAGAGCCCTACATGCCTGGTTTGAGAAATCCTGAAACAGAACACGCTGTGCCTGGGGTTCTGATGGAGACACTGAGTCACACTCACCCAAATGTCAAGATAATAATTGTCCGTGAGCTTACACCTTGTAGCTGTTTTATTTTCTCTTAGCTCTTTCTAAAGTATAAACGCTCCTCCTTTACAACATTTGGTTTAGGAGACTTCTGGTCGTATCAAGCTAGATAGATTTCAGAAATTCAGTTTATGAGATTGTAAAGTTATTTGCAGCTGTGGGGAGATGAGGTTTAGGAAAACACATCTTTTTTTTTTTTTTTTCAAGGGCAAGAAGACAAAGTTATGTTCCTAAAGAAATGTCTGTGTTATAATGTTAGGATGTTAAGAGTTGGTTCAGTGCCTTGTGGTGGGGTGGGAAGTGCTTTCCAAGAATATACCACAGTTCTAAGCCAGGGTTGGACAAGACTGACAGGAAATTAATAATTTGAAGCTTTCCCTCTGATATAACCTTCAAGTCAATTTAGGGGGATTCTAAGCTACTACCAGTGTGCCTTTAGTATTAGCCTGAAATCTAAAGTTCAGTTATTTGTGGAAATAAGCTATTTCTAAGTATAGAGTTTACAGGAGTGGAAGCTATTAACCCAGTCGATCCTGGCCCAGTTCTAACTTGAGGATATATTTGGAAGGAAAAGGTCAATGAAGTAGCAATAAATGCATCTTAAAGTTAGAAAACCGCAATTATAGTTCTCTTCTGCTACACACAACTGCGGACAAGTCAGTTAGACTCTTAAGTTGGTTATTTCAAAATGAGGGGGTGGAATATATCCTTGGGATGTGACCCATTGGGGTGAGGAAGGACGATATCAGAATCTCTAGTTACATCTATTTTCGTCACATCATTTAAGAGTTTAGTATGTGTGTTGTGTTTTACAAAGTACATTAAACTTTAATAAATAGTACACGAATATGATTCAGAAATATATATATACATAAATACCCCTTTTTATTAAGATTGTGAAATAAAAAATATTTAGAGACTATACTTCTAGCCTCAGTTTCTTCCTTCATTAATTAAAGGTGTTGCATTAGGGTCCTTAATATTTGGAAGAAATACACACACACATAGTCACTTATATATATTATATGTATAAAATACATTTATATATTCTACTCTTTTAATTAGCAAGAAAACCAGGGTTTCTATGGTCATAAGAAAATAATGTACTACATAACTGAGGTTACTTTATGGTCCACCCCCAATCATGGGTCTCCCCAGTAAAAACTGACTTAGTTCATGATTTTGTAGCTGATAAGAAATGTGATAACTTTTAGATGAAGCTGTTGGTACTGAAATTAAAAAAAAGCATTATATTTGATAAACGCTTTCTCATGTGAAAGACTAAAACCCAGAACTTCTTCGTATGTCTGACCTTCGTGGGGTCAGTATTTTGAGAAAATGGCTTCCAAGTGATAAAACGTTTGCCCCTGTGGTTTTAGTTAAGCCCAGGCTTAGGGAAATATATTCATCTCTTTTGTGTTTTTGATAAATTCTGGCAACTGATTTAATTCTACTACTTCCTGCACTTATAAAACTTTTAAACTTGAATTGAAAATCCTGGTGGTCCAGACTCGCATATGTACCTTTATCCACATGGCAAGAAGCCCTTGTACAACAGACTACTTAGAAAAATAAAGTTGACTTACACCAAACACCCAATAAACGTTGACTTACACCAAACACCCAATAAACTGTAGATGGATTAAATGTGAAGCCATAAAAGTACTAGTATTTGACTACGTAAGAATTTTGCCGTTTTTCTTAATGTTCTGACAAGTCCATTGGGAAAATACAAAACAAAGAATTCCTCAAAGAAGTAATAATAAGCGATATTTTATGAAATGTGAAAATGTTCAATCTCATTAGTAATTAAAGAAATAAAAATTAAAAATGTTGCCATATTTGCCTATATAAATGGCCAATTTAAAAAAAGCTCTAAATTATCCAAAGCTGGTAAAGAAAGGTATGAAAATCATCTCATATACCTCAGGCAAAAGAGTCTTTGCTATATTGTTAATATCCCCTGATGAAAGCTTATGGAAATACCTATCAAAAATTTTATGAATATACCTTTGATTCAGCTACTTCATCTCTAAAATTCTGTCTTAACCAGCACATCATAAATGCATACAAAAATTTATCTACACGTACGTTCATACCAATATTTCAAAAAATTAGCTACTGTTCACTCAGTGCTTACCAGGTGCCATAAACTTTATATATATCTTCTCATTTGAGCCTTGTAAAAACCTCATGAGGCACTCTGTATCATTTCCATTTGACAGGAGAACACTTAGTTTTAGAGGTTAGGTGAGTTAGCCAAGAATGCACCAGTAGTAAGTATATAAATCCAAACCGTGAATCTCAGGAGCCTGCTGTAACAACAAACAACCACCAAAACAGGGGCCTCCTTAAAGGAATTACGGCCCATCCAATAATGGATGACTGGGAGGGCACTGACAAATGGTAGTGCAAAAGAATAATTGAGAACACTGGGAAAATGTTCACAATTTGTTATAAAGTGAAAAAGGGTGATCCAAAATATATGCTTTGTAACCTTAATGTTGATAAAATATGCAATAAAACGCTACTACGTTCTGGCTCCAGATGTGGGTTTACAGGGGATTTTTACTTTTCTCTGTACACTTCTCTGTATTTCCCATTTTCTACAATTATACGTACGGCTTTTATAGTTAGATACAGTGTTACTAAAAATAAAATTAATGAATTTGTAAATAAAGTAAAAGAAGTATTTATGCCCATGAACTTGCTCCTGGGATACTTTCCAAAGTGTCGTATATTAATGCAAAAATGGGGAACCCTGAAGTCCAAAATCTTCATACCCAGACTTTTCTCCATGTTTGACTTGTGACTTTTTTATTAATATTCAAATCTTTCTTCATTTTTTTAAACATCTTTATTGGGGTATAATTGCTTTACAATGGTGTGTTAGTTTCTGCTTTACAACAAAGTGAATCAGCTATACATATACATATGTTCCCATATGTCTTCCCTCTTGCGTCTCCCTCCCTCCCACTCTCCCCATCCCACCCTTCCAGGCTGTCACAAAGCACCGAGCTAATATCCCTGTGCCTTGCGGCTGCTTCCCCCCAGCTATCTACCTTACTACGTTTGTTAGTGTGTATATGTCCATGACTCTCTCTCGCCCTGTCAAAACTCACCCTTCCCCCTCCCCATATCCTTAAGTCCGTTCTCCAGTAGGTCTGCGTCTTTATTCCTATCTTACCCCAAGGTTTTTCATGACATTTTTTTCCCTTAAATTCCATATATATGTGTTAGCATACGGTATTTGTCTTTTTCTTTCTGACTTACTTCACTCTGTATGACAGATTCTAGGTCTATCCATCTCATTACAAATAGCTCAATTTCATTTCTTTTTAAGGCTGAGTAATATTCCATTGTGTATATGTGCCACATCTTCTTTATCCATTCATCCGATGATGGGCGCTTAGGTTGTTTCCATGTCCTGGCTATTGTAAATAGAGCTGCAATGAACATTTTGGTACATGACTCTCTTTGAATTTTGGTTTTCTCAGGGTATATGCCAAGTAGTGGGATTGCTGGGTCATATGGTAATTCTATTTGTAGTTTTTTAAGGAACCTCCATACTGTTCTCCACAGTGGCTGAACCAATTCACATTCCCACCAGCAGTGCAAGAGTGTCCCCTTTTCTCCACACCCTCTCCAGCATTTATTGTTTCTTGATCTTTCTTCATTTTTAAAAAATGTATTATAATTTTTTTTGTTATTTGAGAAGAAATATATGCACATCCTAAAAGTAAAAATTTGACAGAAGGGTGCAAAGTCAGGTAGAAACTGTCCCTTCAAACTCGCCTCTGATCCATCTGTTTTCGCTGCTGCGCGTGGGCTTTCTCTAGTTGCGGTGAGCCAGGGCTACTCTTGGTTGCAGTGCACGGGCTTCTCCTTACAGTGGCTTCTCCTGTTGTGGAGCACGGGCCCTAGGCATGCGGACTTCAGTAGTTGTGGCACACGGGCTCAGTAGTTGTGGCACGCGGGCTTCAGTAATTGTGCCTCGCAGGTTCTAGAGTGCGGGCTCAGTAGTTGTGGCCCATGGGCTTAGTTGCTCCGCGGCATGTGGGATCTTTCAGGACCAGGGCTCGAACCCGTGTCCCCTCCATTGGCAGGAGATTCTTAACCACTGTACCACCTGGGAAGCCCCCAAATAACCTATGCTTTGTAATCTTACTTTTCTTAAAATATACAACACAGTTTTCATAAGAGCTATCTCCAGGTGTGGAATTATAGGGAATTTTTACTTTTTCTTTGCCTACTGCTCCCTATTTCCATGTCTCCTACGATCACCAGGCCCAGACAGTTTTATAGACAGTTTATTTCCAAACACAAAAAACTATAGTTGACATTGAAGAGATTATTGTAAATTATCTGAGCTGAATTTCATAAAAACACAAAAAACAAAACCAATCCCACCCCTCCATCTTCTATCTATCTATCTGGAGCCCAGACTGCCACAAATTAAAACAGAAATAGAAATACAGTTATTGTGGAAGAATTCATCATATCAATGATATCAAGTAGATTTTTAAAAACAGGATGTTGAATGTTTTAACATATTAATATGACATTATACGTTTGGAGTGATAGCCCAAATACTTTATGACTGATGAACCTTGACTAATCCGGACACAAGCCTGTCCAATCAGAATAATGCTGGCCAGGACATCCTCACTAGGTGTGTCAATCAGAGTTCTGATTTGAGTCTGGTTATAGGTCTAGAAACAGTGAAAGGTTGTAGCATAGTCCTTAGGAAGATTACCACTCCTCTCGACAAGGCACCTGCCTCAAAGGAGGTCATTATGGGTTCTTCAGGGAAGGAGAGACTCAATTCTTTATAAAGGACGAGTGTAACCTCCTGCTTTTATTCATCAAGGAATTTAGGGGTTCAAGAAGGGTGGTGACTAGAGTGTAGCACCTGCCTTGGGTGCAAAAGTTAAGCAGGCGCCGAAAATTCTGTAATGAAAATAAATAACATTTTAATGTAATATTTAAAAAATCAAAGTTCACGCAAAAAAGTCTATAATGAACAAAATATCAAAATTTTTAATAAAGACAGAATCAGTATTACTGACTTTCTCCTTTTGCTTCAGACTCCAAAATGGCTCAGCATGGCACTAGGTTGAAGGTCGCCAGCTTCATTAAATCATTCATATGCTCCCAAACCAATATTCAGGGTCCCACATCTTCCCAACCGATGCTCTAACTTGAAAATAAGAGATCCTGCTAGATTAGGAAATCAATGTGTGTTGTAATTCAGCCACCTGATAGGTCAGACTTCGGGTATGGTTTTCGAGATTTTAGCCCACTGGCTACAGAATAAGGGTTTCCTTTAGGGCAGTCGTGAAAGCTTGCAGGTTCCCCACAGAGACCTCAAGGTCTCTTTAAAGCCCTGACATTATTATTTCCTTTTCCTAAGTTCTCCAGAATACTTTGGAGCAACCAAGCAAGGCCATTTTACTCCTGTTTTCACCAAACTGCTCTACGGCAACAATTACTCGGTCACTTGGAGTCTTGTGTTTTCTAGGCACTTGATTGCCGGTGTCTAAGAGTCAATAACGTACAAAAATGTTTTGGCACTGCATGCCATGGCTCTCAGAGTCCCCTCACCACTGGAAATAGGGTCATTAATGACTTTAAATCAGATCAGAAAATGAATTCAACAGGACCCAGAATTAATTCCATTAACCCAGAGAACTCATCCTTAAGGTTCTATTGTTTTGGAACTACTCAATAACAAAGGACGTATCAGTCACAGTTCAATTAGAAAAACAAAATATGGACCATATAGAAAATAAAGGCTCTATTATAGGGAAAGACAGACAGTTGGGAAGGGGAGATAGACATAAAGTGAAGGAGGAACAGGACCCAGGAAGGATGAGCTGGAACCCATGTTGGGTTCTCACCACGCTCAGCTCCAATTTCAATGATGCAGGTCTACTGGCTATAAAATCAGTACGCTTCACCATGGAGAGGTACACAAACCTGACCAAGGATTCAGGAGGCAGAGGAGGTCTTCTGGGGGCTGCAGGAGCTCTGAGCACACCTGCTGCCCCACACCAGTAAGGCGAGTCAGCCGATCACGGCAATGCACGTGAGCCAGCCTTGTACCAACTTTACATCAACCTTCTGCGTGTCACATGGCTGCTGTTTCACTTCCACCTTCCAAATCCTGTGCTGATTTCTTCTGTGGCCAGTGCTGAGCTAGAACCATGCAGGACAGGGAAGTGCTGGAAACACACTTCACACAGCTGAGCTGACACAACACGAAGGCGTGCACACTGTGTCACAGGGAGCATTATCATCCCTGAACAATCAGAATTATGTGCTCTATACACACAGAATGTTCCTGTAAAAAACTGTATGAAGATTTACAAGAGTTGATTATCTCAGAGTTTACACACATGCATACCTAACACGCATACACATTCACAACCCTGAGCTTCATTTTGTAACGACTCTATGTTAAAATGACAAATTAGCCAAGATTTAAACTTTAAGAGTCCAGCACTTACAAGCAGAAAAAGTCATCTCAATAATAACTTGATTTAAAAAGATAACTGGTCACTTAGGGGTTAAAAAAATTCGAATACTTTCTGTAAAAACCTACGAATTCAAACCTATACTTAGGTAAATTCATAATCATGGAAGATTTTATTGGTTTAAGTTAACTAATTCACAAATAAATAAAATACTCGCATAAAATTAGGAAAAAAAGATAAAAGAAGAACTGAAAACTTAAATGCAACCAATAGAGAGAAAATAATGTGGAGAAATTAATAATGAGGAAAAAATTAGCTTGATAAACGTACACAAGAGTTTTTTCAATATATTAGATTTATCTCTGATAAACCTAATTTGGAGGAAAGAAAATAGAAATTTATGTTAGAAAAAAAAAGTTTATGTTAGAAAAACAATCCATCTCAGAGAAGGGGATCTTAAAACCATAACAATGTATGCATCTCTAAGCCATTGTCAAAACTTTCCATTAAATAAATATTTTCTGGAAATATATGAATTGCTCCAATTGACCCAAAAGAAATAGGAAGTATTAATAGACTTATAATGGCAAAATATAGTTAAAATTACCAAATAATTACTTCCAAAGGGGAGCTCTAGGCATTTTATCGGCGAGTTTCCACACTAAAAGTATTGATTACCCCTTCTCCATCAGCACTTCTGGAGCCTAGACAGATGAAAATCTCTCGAATTAATTTTATTAAATTAAAAGGTCTCAGTTACACAAACTTGACACAGTACAAAAAAGAAAAGAAAAGAAAACCATGGACCAAGTTCACTTATGAATACAGGTATAAGAATCCTAAATCAAATACTATTGATTCCCATGGGGGTTGGGAAAGGATGGAAGTGTGATTTGGGGGCTTTCTCTCATCCTTCACTCTTTTTAAAAAATTTGTATTTTATATTGGTTAACAATTGATTAACAATATGGTGATAATTTCAGGTGTACAGCAAAGCTATTCATTTATGCATATACATGTATCTATTCTTTTTCAAATTCTTTTCCTACTTAGGTTGTTACATAATATTGAGCAGAGTTCCCTGTGCTATACAGTAGGTCCTTGTTCACTCTTGACTCTTAAAACAACTAGTAGACTCACGAAGAGGTGCTAAGGGGTTGAATCCCGGGAGCCTTATTTCTCTCAGTCTCCTGTTGGTGTGAATGTAGGTCCCACAACTACAAAATCGCCAGCAGTCACACTTAGTCAGGTGACTGCCCCTGTCCCAAGGGGTTATCTCCTATCTGACGCTGGGACAATTCAAAAACCTTAACTGAGGGGTGGGATGGGGAGAGTGGAAGGGAGGGAGACGCAAGAGGGAAGACATATGGGAACATATGTATATGTTATGGCTGATTCACTTTGTTATAGAGCGGAAACTAACACACCATTGTAAAGCAATTATACCCCAATAAAGATGTTTAAAAAAAAAAAAAAAAAACCTTAACTGAGATGAGCATACTTGGTGCTATCGACTGAAAATAGAATGCACAACCTAAAAGTTGAAAGTTATGTTTTATGCAGCAGACTTTCTGAGGACTTCAAGCCCAGGACACAGCACCTCAGATAACACTGAGAAAAGCGTCCAGAAGAAGAAGCAGGGGAGCCAGAATATATAGGAATTTTTGCAACAAAACACCAGGTAGTCAAAACATCAACAGATTACTGTTAATAAAAGAAAACCAAGTATCTCAGGGTAAGGAATTTAGTGCTTTTCAATGTAGGGGAAGATGCAAGAGTCTGGGCTCACTGAAACCATCCCTTTGATATGCACCTCAGCTATCTGGGGCCAGCATCCTGTGTTTTCTTTCTCACCCCGAATCTCCTCAGGTGCACCCTCAGGGTGACTGCAGCAGGGCTTGATGGTGGGCATCCTGTTTCCATCCTGAATTCCCTCAGGACTCAGCCTCGGAGGCTGTGATGTGATGGCTTGATGGTTGCAGCATCCTTTGTGTAGTGATACGCAGGCAGTATTTTAGTTCTCAGTGCCAGCTGGTGAAAGTGTGGGTGAGAGCAAACACCAAAATGTCATGAAGTATCACTGTTAGGGACAGACTTTGTTGGAGGACTCACGAGGATTGTACAAGTTCTGCATTCCACGCTGAGGCTGCAGCGTCCAAGGAGCTAAATGACAAACCAAGGGCACCCTCTCTCCACCCACTACTCCTTTTACAGTAGCAGCCCTGTATGGCCTTGTACAGGGGCATATTTACCATCAGAGGTAGGCACCAAGCTATCTATCCAAGTTTTGATGCCAGCTCTTCCGGGAATGGTCAACTGTTGGAACTTTACGGTTTAAGGCCATGGGGAGAGAGCACCCAGACCTTGGGAACTTGAGTCCTGGCCCCTGCCCCTCCCTCTGTGGCAGAGACATCTCCAGTCCTGGTGGGCTCCCAGCTAGACAACCTGAGCTTTCAGCCATCATTCATGGGTAATCCTACTCGTTTCTCAGAATTACTTTCCTTTTCCAGAATCACCTACCTATGTTTACCTGTTTATCTTTCCCAATAATCTTTAAACAACCTAGTTTTATATTTGGAAAATGCTAAGTACGGTCTGAAAATATTGATGTTATTTTGTCACTACCATTCCAATAGCTCTTATTTTTATATCAGGTTTTATTGCATGGACTAGAAATTCCAGAACAATGTTAGAGGATAATGGGGAAGAAGAGTAGCAGTGTTTTGTCTCTAATTTGAACTGGTATGCTCAAGCTTTTCCTTTTATTTGTTATGTACTTTAGCAGGTAAGTATGAGACTGGAAATTGTTTAAAAATATTCTTTGTGTCCAGAAACTATCCATTAGTTTGTTAAAGAATTTTCTTTAAATAAAAGAAAGTTTAAATTTTTTGATTGCTTTTTAAAAAAGATACATTAAGTTGATTCTGTGTTACATGATTTTCTTTTCCTGCTGATATAAGGGTAGAGAAGCAAAACTGCACATTCATGTTTAAAGCAGACGTCATGCTTGTATTCTAAAAAGTTAAAGGAAGAGGAGGCAGGACCCCTTTCAGATCAAAGCCTCGCTGCGCGACCAGCGGTGCCCTGGGCACATCTCTGGGGTGCTGACATCACCGGGAGCCACGTGCGGCCTCCCACTGATCCTTGGCTTGTACGGTCCCCCATAAAGCCTGTTCCTTAAATTTCACAACATTGTGGCAATTTCCCTCACTCACCTTGCCACAGTAATAAAAATAAAATAAAACAGTCCCTAATTTAAGGCTACAGTTATTAAAAACAATATCGGATGGGTGCTAGAATAGACGGATGACTGGATCAAAATGTTACCAAGTCCAAACTCGCTCTGCTCGCCGCACAACAGGCCAATGAACTGGAGACAAGGCGTTGAGGCAGGGAATATGACTTTATTTGGAAAGCCGGCAGACCGAGAAGATGGTGGACTAGTGTCTCCGATAAACCATCTTATTGGGGTTTGGATGCCAGTTTCTTTTATAGCACAGAGAAGGGGAAGGGGTGAGGAAGTAAAGTAAAAAGGCCATAAGTTTTGTAAATTCCCCTGGAATGGCCAGCCTCGGGCAGGGCGTGTGTTAATTTCTTCTTTCTTGCAGCCATGCACAGGTGGACAGGGTCCGGAGGTTGCCCTGAACAAAGGCACTTTGGTTTAACCTTCAGGCAGAGGGGCAGGGTTCTCCGAGGCAGGCCATTGTGTACAGACAGCATCCTTTTAGCTAACAAAAGCAACGGGAAGCAAAAGTTAAAGTAAAAGAAACAGATCCAACATGGAGTCAGATTTGACTCCTCCGTGTTACAAAAATATAACATTGTGGGGCTTCCCTGGTGGCACAGTGGTTGAGAGTCCGCCTGCCGATGCAGGGGACATGGGTTCGTGCCCCGGTCCGGGAAGATCCCACATGCTGCGCCCGTGAGCCATGGCCTTTGAGCCTGCACGTCGGGAGCCCGTGCTCCGCAAACGGGAGAGGCCACAGCAGTGAGAGGCCCGCGTACCGCAAAAAGTAAAAAAAAAAAACCATAAAATTCTGAAACAGATCCTAGAATAGAGAACCAGTGTATAGAATATGATGACGGTAGTATCACTAATCATCAGGAAAAGGAGGAATTGTTTTATAAATGGTCCTAAGAAGCGAGAAAAATGAATTATTGGGCAAAATAATTTTGAAATATTTTATTGTCCATTCATTCACTGAAATAAGAAGAGCTAGATCAATGAGTTAAATGAGAAATGTAAAAATCATATAAAAGGGAGAAAATATAATGTCTATAGTATAGGGAGTGTTTTTTTATTAGCTAAGACAAATGAAGACACCACCCAAAAAAAACCCATAATGAAATTAACTACATAAAAATGTTTGCCTCAAATAGAGCAAAGAAGCCCCACAAACCAATAAAAACGTGTTAATATTCCACAAGGTAACTGGAAAAAGGATATGTATTATTAATATAAAAATCCAAAAGTAGAATAGGTTAAAGACAATAGAAGTTTCTTTCTTGAATAACAGCCCTGAAGTTAGTCGTCCAGCAGGTTGAGGCTCTGAGACCAAGGTTACTTCCAGATTGCTGTCCCTCCCCAGTCACGAGGCATTTTCCCAGTCTGCATGGCTGGATGGGCTGTGGATGTATCGGTTTAGCGAGCAGGAAGAGAAGGACATCTCCTCCTCTGCCTGTGAGGTGAGAGCTGCACACATTGCATCACTGAGAATTTAGATACAACAGCACACGCAGCAAAGGGAGACGGGGAATTGCAGCGCTGAGCTGTGTGGCCTTGTGCCCAGCATCACTGTTCCGATGACAGGGGAGAACAGCAATCTCTGCATTCACTACGGAGGAATACACCTTGTCAGTAAGCATGGGGGAAAGCAGAAAGCCTCATTACCAACCAGAGAAGCACGAATTAAAACTTACATGAGATAACATGCATCAAGTAAGCAAAGGTTCTTTAACATAATAATGCTGTTTATTTATGAATGTGAGATGTGACACTCTGATACACCGCCTTGAAAGCAATTTAGCAATTTAACCAAGACCCTTAAAATATTCATACCTTGAAGAAATAGGCAAACATATCCGTATCAGTGGATGATATAGAGAATTCAAAACTAGAACCATGCATGAGAATTATATTACTAAATGCTAACTTTTATTGAAGGTCTACTATGAACCAGGATTATTGCTATGTACTCTACATGTATTACCTAATTCTGAAACCAGGCTATGAGATACTACTATAGTATCCCATTTTACCGATGTGCATACAGGCTCAGAGAGGTTAAGTAACTTGCCTGAAATCACAGAGCTAGTGGATAGTTGAATTGTGATTCAAATCCACGTCTTTCTAACATCAGAACCCTCGCTGTTGGTAAGTTAACATTTTACATTATTACAGAAAAGGGTGGGTTTTCAATGCACAGTGTTAGGAAAACAGGCATTTCCTTTAGGGTAAAATTATCTCTTAGACCAATGATTTGTAATCATTTTCAGTTCATGAACAACTTAAAGAATCTGATGAGAGACATTGATCCTTTTCACACACACACACCCCACATACACACACACATATATACAAATAGTTGTATATATATGCACAGTTCTAAGCAGTTCTGATGGATTTTGGAGCCAAGAAGCTATGAACTTGAAAAGAACCCCTATCAGATGCCAATATAAATTCCAGATGCATTGAAACTTTAAATCTAAAAATTAAACATAAGAATAGCCTGTGTGTGAATAAGGAGATAAGGCACCAAATCTCCAGCCTTGGTTCCTTAATCCGGAAAAAAATGAGGATAATAATATTTACCACAAAGCCTTGTTGTGAAGATTAAAAGAGAAAATACACAAAATATTTAACACAGTGTCTGGCATATAGAACTTATTTGGTAAAATTTAATTATCTGTGTCTCTTCTTACAAACATGCATATATGTACTATATACATGACATATGAATATGTATGTATTCTGTAAATATTTCCAAATAGACATATGCGTTTATGAAAATATCCTCATAAATTTGGAGTTAATAATGAATGTATAATCATAACACCAAAGCAGACACCATAGGGAAAAAGATGAGTAGATGTAATTATTTTATTTATTTATTATTAATTAATTTATTTATTTAAATTATTAAAATTCTTTATTTTTGTAGATGAAATAAGGATACATTTTCTTGAATTTCTTGATTAATATTACTAATCAACTATGTAATCGATGTAATTATTTTTAAATGTAAATTTTGTTGTTATAAACTTCATACACCCATGCATCTACTTTTCTCATTTAACAAATACTTACTGAGCATTGATTATGTTCCGGGCCCTGTTCTAGGTACTGGGGACATGAAGGTCAACAAAACAAACCCAGGTCGGTGTGGGATTGACAGGCAGTGTGGATGGCTGAGCCCAGGGCCTGCCGTGTGCCCTGTGAACGCAGTAGGGATGCCTCCTGATTCAACCTCGGCACTTTACAGATGAGGGTAGAGGACATCTTGTGGGGTTTGTCCCTCGAGGCTGCCGAGGGGGCAGTTCACGACAGGGAGGGTGGCAGAGGGAATTGGGAAACAGGGGACACAGTGGGAAGCGTGCAAAATGGGACAGGTGGGAGCCAAGGAGAGGGTGGACGCTGACTGTTGAGTCTGTACTGTGCGCGCACAGTTTGTGGTAGGCGGGGCCCAGCTTCAGATGCGCAAGCTTCCTGGAGGAGGTTTGCAGGCCAGGACTGTTGGGAGGAGAGAGGTTTGGGGTTAGAATAGAGCAATCTAGTCCTGGATAATAAACTCAGATTTCAGACTGGAATGTGCTCGGGACAGTGTAATTTACTCGTTACAGAAATAGTGCCTGTGGAAGAAGATGGGAAAAGCTTTACGTGAGCCTTAATGAGTTTGGTTATATAGGAGTTTGATTTCCATCTCATGAATGATAAACAGCCCTCAATATGCTAATTCCAGCTTCCCTTTTAATTGCTCTTGCCCGTCCTGCAAAGGAAATAACCAAGAAAAATATGGGAAATGCCATCTCCCTGTTAGAATGAAACACCTCTTGGATGGCACAATATTTCTGCTCCAAGGTTTAGAAGTTTACTGTCTCTGCCTCATTGGTTTTTCTATTCAGACAATTCCTCCCCCATAATCTAATCAATGTTAAGGTGAAACACGACTTTAACTGAACAACGCATAATAAGATTTGTTAAGTTTGAAGTCGAATAATATGACTAAGATCGAAACAGAAGCAAACTGAGAAATTATTTCTCTGTATTTCCTATAGTTACATATCTTTACTGATAATTTTTTTTAACATTTTGAACATTTTTTTTTCCCTTTGGATCAACTAGAGTTCCTTTTATTTTTGAACTTTTTTTTAAATTGAAGTATAGTCAATTCACTATTGTGAATTGTGTTGTGTTAGTTTCAGGTGTACAGCAAAGTGATTCATTTATACATATACCTATTCTTTTTCAGATCCTTTCCCATTATAGGTTATTCCAATATATTGAATATAGTTCCCTATGCTATACAGTAGGTCCCTGTTGTTTATCTATTTTATATATAGTCGTGTGTATCTGTTACTCCCAAACTCCTAATTTATCTCCCTTCCTCCCCCCCGCCCCCGCCACCGCTTTCCCCTTTGGTAACCGTAAGTTTGTTTTCTATGTCTGTGAGTCTTCTTCTGTTTTGTAAATAAGTGCATTTGTCTTTATTGATAATTTTTACTGTGGTATCTTTTAAAAGAAAGATATTCAATGTGTACAAGGGATAGATTAACTTCATCATGTCACTGGGGAAGGCAATTTAGATGGAGAGACAGGAAATCACTAGGTCTTACTTATTTTTTATTTCCCCAGTATTTGTCCTTTTCTCTTTGCCCCAGTTCTCCTACCCAAGGTCAAATTGAACTCCCGAGCCTGCTGTCTATTCAAGCCTTCGTGATCCACCTCCACCCTTCTTGCCGGTCACGTTGCCCGCACTTAATTCACCTGGACTAGTCGTGTGCTCATGGAATACTTGTAGCTCCTCAAACAGGATTTGCTCTGCTATCCTGTATGTCTCTGCGCACAGTTTCTTCTACCTGAAAGTCTCACCTACCTTCTCTCTGTCCGTCTCATAGGGTAAAAATTAAGAAGATGCTAGTTTTGGAGCTCGATGGTCTTTATTCAAATCCCTGGGCTGCCACTGCCGAGCTGTGTAAGCTTAGGCGTGTTCATCTCTGTGAATGTCATTTTCCTCATCTGAAATTGGAAGAATAAAAGGATTCATTTCATGGAATTGTTATGAAAGTTAAATTAGGCAATGTGTGTGATTGGCCCGGTGCAAAATGCATTCCAAATACCCAATACTGTTTTCGCCATTAGTATGAATACAATTTTTATTGCCATTTTTAAAAATTAATTTTTATTGGAGGATAGTTGATCTACAACGTTGTGTTAATTTCTGCTGTACAGTAAACTGAATCAGTTATACATATACATACATCCCCACTTCTTTAGATTCTTTTCCCATTTCCCATAGGTCATTAGACCCATAGGTCATTACAGAGTATTGAGTAGAGTTCCCTGTGCTATACAGTAGGTCCTTATTAGTTACCTATTTTATATATAGTAGTGTGAATATGTCAATCCCAATCTCCCAATTTATTGCCATTTATCGATGACGATTCTGTTTCTCCTCTCCGTGTAGCAATCTTGTTTCCTAGGGGCCAGGGGTAATAGATTCAGGAGGAAGGGTGGTAAGACATATTTCAAAGGTGGGTTCATCGATGCCCTGTCTAGTCCCTGTGGCAGCCCAGGAAGTCCTAGAGATGTAGGCAGTGGGGATGGCAGCTGATTTCATTTTCCTGTCTTTCCTAGCACTTCTCTCTACGACCAAGCCAGGACTTGGGTCCCCATGCTTCTCCTGAATACAAAGAAGCAGCATTCTGCGGTGAGGGGAAAGCTTCCAGACTGAAGGTAGGGAAGTCTGACCTCCACCTTTAACTCATCCAATAATCGGGTGATATCCTTGGACAAATGACTTCACCTCCCTGGGACCAGCTCCTGATTTATTAAAAAAAACAAGAGGGTTACCTTATGTGATCTCTAAGTATCTTTCCAACTCTGGGGTTCTGTGGTTCTAAATGGGGAAACTCACTGTGTATTTGCTGTCTGCAGACTCAGGAGGCGTCGTGGGGTGTGCTGAGTCAGGCCCGCTCCATCTGGGGATATGGTGAGGCCACTTGGTGTCACTTCTGCCTGGCAGAGGACAGGGGCTTCAGAGTCTGTGGGAGAGAAGTGGAGCGCCCCCAAGCTTTCTATGTGTGTGTGTGTGTGTGTGTGTGTGTGTGTGTGTGTGTATGTGTACACACATATATAATATACATGTTTTAAAATGAAGCTTGATACCATGTAACCAAGATTGAATATTTATCCTCTCATAGAAGTTTCCAGACTCTAAAAAAAGAAAAAAAGATGGTGTATACAGGAGAATGCCAATATCTTTGACATTTGATTCAGTTTTTATTTTACTCTCCATCCACTTAGCAGTCCCTTCTCAGAAGAAGCAATGCAGATGTTTGATCACGCTATTTAAGACACAAGGAGTCAAGAGAAACAAACAAAAACATACAAGAATAACAAACAACTTCTACAAACACTTCCAACAGGCCAGTAAACTACCTTCCTTCAAGGGTGCAGAAGCTTTCGGAAGCATGAATTTCCTATCAGAGTTCCTTGATGTAGGTTTTCTTGGTTCTAACAAAGAAGAGTGAAAAACCAAAAATAGAAACCACTCTGAAGAGAGTCGGGGGCCCTAAGCGCAGGTCCCCTTGTAAGACACCTTTATTAACACTAAGAATCCTCCAAGGTCCCTCCCCTACAGCGATGACGCACACTTTTGAAAGTCTCACCACAGTGGGGAGACTTCTGTAGATTTCATTCCGCACTTCTTAGAGTTTACAGAAACTACACAAGTAGCTTCCACTGTATGTATCAAGCAAAAAGTAATTGAAAACAGCAGGTAGTGGTGCCTTAGTCACTGGAAAAAGTTGGTTTGCCAATTGATCCATGGAGTGCTGAGGTTGGGAAGTCCCATTATAGCTCCTGGGTGGTATTCAGGTTCAGTAAATCCCCTGCGTGTCTGGGTAACTGGATTCCTAAATCTTAAGACTATTTTCATCTGCTAACGAAAGCACTGAAGTAGAATGGAATCAACTTAGAAAATGCGTTTTGCTTCTAACTATTTTCTGAATTGAAGATTATCCATGTGACTTTGGAAGGTCTTATTTAGCTGTACATTGGGAAAAAAAATCCTCTTTCTGTCTTAGGTTGTAAGATTCAAAACAAAATGCAACATAACAAAGTGTAGCAATAAGATCCACAGAAACACAGTTGGAGTAGCATATGTCACAGAATTTCCAGGCCAGTCCTGTTTCCAACTACAGTTTTGGATACTGAGGTCTCACCAGTTCTTAGAATGTCCAAGAAATTCTAATATAACAGCATCTAGACTGTTGGCTTTAGGCTGCCTCTTACATACAAATATGGTACTCAAATTCCTTGTTTAACCTTTTTCCCTGATGTGAGATTCAGAAAAATATGGTCACCACAATGGGAGACCAAGAAAGTAACTTTGGCCAGTCCCCTAAAAGTACTGATGAGGGGAATTAAACCTTAGCCCTTATGGGTTTTAGGGAACTACTTAAAGGTGAACCAGGGGAGAGGCAAAAACTGACTAAAGAGATCGAAAGCTGATTCTAAGCAGCGAAGCTGAAAGTCTTTGGGATATTTAATCTAGAAAAGAGAATATTTTAAAAGATGTCTAATAATTTCCACAAACAAATATTACTGATAATGAAACCTGTAATTTTGATTATTAACTTGATGTTTAGTTAGAAACATTAACACAGTAATGGTTTTGTGCAAATTCATATACATGCTTTCAAGCTGGACCTTGTATGACTATCCACCTACCATAAGGTGGAGGGATAGGATCTCTGACTCTGGAACAGAGATAGATGTACGTGCTCTTCAGACGCTGGATTCCAGCTTTACAGACAAGATGTTAATTACACAAGCAGTGGGTCTCCATTCACATGTAAGTATAGGGAAATGTGTTATGGGATTCACTACAGCAGAGAAAATCAACGTTAAGCATTAAGATGAAATTCTTGGCCATAACAACAGCAAAATGCAATTCCAAATGTGATGAGGAATTTCTCACAGAGTACATAATTGCCCATCACACAGGAGGAGGGAGCAAATCGTTCTGAGGGTCACCTTTGACCTTATGCAGCTGTGATATTTTGCGGAAGAATGAATACAACCTGGGACCAAGTTCACTTAACAAACAGCAGCTCTTGATCACATTGCCTCGTTATCTGTGGCTGATTTTGTGGAGAAAGGACAATTAGAACCAAACTCAAGAGAAAAGCATCCTGGGAGAAATATAGACCCAAGGGGCTGAAGAAAACCAGGCTCCCCTCCATCAGAGGAATTTGAAGAAAAATTACTAAGAGCCCAGTCCAATCTGAAGAGCCCATCTCATTATGGCTGTGGACCAATATTGACAATCTCGTGCCAGAAATGCTGGTGGGAGCACATTTCAGTCTATGTACACTCTGCATGTTAAACATAAACAGTGCTTTAAGCAAGGTTACTAACCTCAGGTGGGATGTGCATTTTCTTAAAAAAGATGCATGTTGAACTTAAATGCAATTACTGATTGTTTTTCCCTTCAAATCCGGCTTTCTTACTTCTGATTTTGGAAAGTTCTCCCCAGCCTCCGCCCCAAAGCCTGCTGCATACTTCTTATGGCTCACAGCTTTCTAAGTCTCTTAAGACTTATGACTTAGGGCCGGGCCTGGGGTGTTCTTACTTCCTGCTGTTGGTACTGCTGCCCACAGATCTGCCTTTACAAAGGGACAGATCCCCAGGACCTTGCACCTCTTGCCCTGGGGCTGAGGGTGCTTTGCAAACAGCTATTGCAGTCTGCTTACCCATTAGCCCTTTAAACCGTACAATAAACTGAACAAAGAATAAGAGATTCAAAGAGCTTCTTTAATTTCAGTAAACCTCTTTACAGATACAGGTATGGGAACTTTTCAGAAGCTTTTGGGAAAGAAGACTAGAATCTAACTTCAGTAACTGTGTCAGGAGAAAGATACGGTGATACCTCTACTGCAGACCCATTGGCTGTGACCACTGCTTTGCCTAATACCTGTGCTACTTACTGAGGAAATGAAACCCCTCTGGACCTTCCTTTTCTGTCCCCTCTGGCTCCTCTGTCTGGGTCCTCTGCCCTCTTCCCCACCTTGACACACACAAATCTGACTGGCCTTCCAGACTTGCTGGGCAGCCACCCCTTCCCCAGCTCTCCCAGTTAGAAGTCCTGACTGGTCCTTTGAATTCCAGCAGCTCTCTAGCTGGATCTTTCTGTCTGGCTTTAGAATTAGTGTTTGTCATGACTTCCCTTGGAGACGGTTCACTCCTTAAGGCTCTGGTCTGGATTCTGTTTGATTCATTTTGTACCTTCTCAGTTTCCCAGTGCACCATGAAATATTTGTTATGCAAATTAATATGCCTGTGATATTCTTCTTGTGGATGGCCTTAAAATAAACTATTGGGGAAAAGCAAAATGACAAACAAAGCATCTGGGACTTCCCTGGTGGCGCAGTGGTTAAGAATCTGCCTGCCAATGCAGGGGACATGGGTTTGAGCCCCGGTCCGGGAAGATCTCACGCGCCACGGAGCAACTAAGCCCGTGCGCCACAACTACTGAGGCTGTGTGCCACAACTACTGAAGCCTGTGCGCCTAGAGCCTGTGCTCTGCAACAAGAGAAGCCACCGCAATGAGAAGCCCGTGCACCACAACGAAGAGTAGCTCCCGCTCGCCGCAACTAGAGAAAGCCCACGTGCAGCAACGAAGATCCAACATAGTCAAAAATAAATAAATTAAATTGAAAAAAATAATAAAAACAAAGCATCTCACACTAGCAGGGGCCCCATTTGCCCAGAGGATGTTTTGTTTTCTCTTGTTTAGAAGATTTATTGCAGCTTAAGAGCCAGGGTATGTTTTCTTTCCTGGGTAAGTTATATGTGTGGTTCCTGCAGCAACAGCTCCACTAGATGTTGACTTACTGCTGAGAGCAGGTGAGGAGGATGGGGGACAAGCCCAGAGGAATGTCACAGGTGGGTTTCCAGACACCTGCCACCTGCCCCATGGGGGGCAATGTGCCCACCAAAGGCCGTGATCACCAGTCGAACCACACGGAAGAGTGCTGATTTCGGTCCAATAACACTCTAGGACTCAAAGTGGAAACATGAACCAGAAACTCATGTTGTTTAAAAACATCAGCTCCATGGGAGTTCCCTGGTGGCCTAGTGGTTAGGATTCTGGGTTTTCACTTCTGGGGCCTGGGTTCAATCCCTGGTCTGGGAACTAAGACCCTGCAAGCTATGTGGCCAAAGAAGAAAAAAAAAAGGAAACATTGGCACCATGTCTTTTTTTTCTTTTTTTTGCAGTACACGGGCTTCTCACTGTTGTGGCCTCTCCCGTTGCAGAGCACAGGCTCCGGACGCACAGGCCCAGCGGCCATGGCTCACGGGTCCAGCCGCTCCGCGGTACGTGGGATCTTCCTGGACCGGGGCACGAACCCGTGTCCCCTGCATCGGCAGGCGGACTCTCAACCACTGCGCCACCAGGGAAGGCCAGCACCGTATCTTATAAATGATGAAGCCCCTCAGTACAGGCCCTTTTCATTCAAATCACTTCACATCAAACAGTAAATACAAAAGAACTTGGCACAAACAAGAAGACAGAACAGATCTGTATAGGAAGGAGTGCGAGAAAAATTACCAAAAAAAAAAAAAAAAGGAAAAGGGACTTCAAGCTATGGCTGGAGCCTGAGATTTGCTTCCACCCGGACTCACTCCTCAGGGCCCTTCCTCCCACTTATTGTTTGTTTCTGGAAGTGATGCTTCATGAAAACAAGGTTCTATTTTATTATAATCTGTGATTCAGGGTGTAGATTGGACCACTTTTTATATCCGGGGTGTAGTTTCCCATCTAGGAAGTGGACTAGTAAAATCTGCTGTTTACCAATGTCACAGAGGTAAGAAGGTGGCCTCCAGCTCTATGTGAAAGAGACAGGAGCTCTTCCAGGCTTCAGGGTGCCTGTTAGTGAGTTACTTAAGAGTCCTTAATGGCATCCTGGCAACCTGATTGCTTTCGAAAATAGGAAATGCACTCTAGAGAAAATCCTTCTCATTCTCTCTTAGTGGGGAGAAAACATTCCTCTAAAAAGTTCAGTTTCAGCATGAGATTTACCATGTGCTTCCCCCGGCTGAAGGTCGCTCTAGTGATTCATTAGGTGCATTAAGTGAATGTCTTACTTGCAAATGATGCACAGTGGCTGAGGTCAAAACGTCCTGTTTGCATGAGTTAATTTGCTGCAGGTTAACAGTTAAGTCATTAGAAAACTAAAAATAGAACTACCATAGCCCCAGCAATCCCACTACTGGGCATATACCCAGAGAAAACCATAATTCAGAAAGACACATGCACCTCAATGTTCACTGCAGCACTATTTACAATAGCCAGGACATGGAAGCAACCTAAATGGCCATGGACAGAGGAATGGATAAAGAAGATGTGGTGCATATATACAATGGAATATTACTCAGCCATAAAAAGAAACGAAATTGAGTTATTTGTAGTGAGGTGGATGGACCTAGAGATCGTCATACAGAGTGAAGTAAGTCAGAAAGAGAAAAACAAATATTGTATATTAACACATCTATGTGGAATCTGAAAAAATTGCTATAGACGATCTTATTTACAAAGCAGAAATAGAGACACAGACGTAGAGAATGAACGTATGATACCAAGGGGGAAAGGTGGAGCTGGGATGAATTGGGACATGGGGACTGACATATATACACTATTGATACTATGTATAAAATAGATAACTAATGAGAACCTATTGTATAGCACAGGAAATTCTACTCAGCGCTCTGTGGCGACCTAAATGAAAAGGAAATCCAAAAAAGAGGGGATATATGTACACATACAATTGATTCACTTTGCTGTAAAGTAGAAACTAACACAACATTGTAAAGCTCCAATTAATACTCCAAAAAAAAAAAAAAAAGACAGAAAATTAATGCCCACTAAGAGAACTGAAAGAGGAGGTCCTGCTTCCCAAAAGGTCAGTTTACTTCTGGGAGTCTAAATTGTACACTGGGGAAACTCCCAATCTTGGAGCTATTGGAAACACTGTGGATTTCATGCTTTCTGCTTCAGCATTGCTTCTCCCAAAAAGGCACAGTGGGTGATGCTGAGGCTGGGTGATGTGAAGGCAGAATGAACACCAACTGGCAATATGGCATTTCTGCAACAATTATGATAACCCATTTGTCTGTCAAAGTGCCTTCTGTTGGTTTTAGATCATTAACTTTAACTGTAGCGACGTGTTCCCAGTTATGAAACTAGTAGGACTGAAGAACATTCCACTGCAAAAATGCTCTAGGTTCATGAGGTTCCCGCCTGATAGGAAAGCTCCAATCCTAATAACCCAGTCTCAGGGCTTCCAACTACCAAGAGGGCTGGAGGGAAGACTGGGAAACCCACAATTAATAAAACAGAAGTTGAACAAGAACTCTGCACCCAGATATTGCCAGACTAAGCCCCAAAGTCAGCAATGTCCAGTTGCCTTTGCTGGAGAATTAAAAAGCAAAAAGAAACCTCAAAGAGGAACCCTGAACACACACACTTCCTCGTACTCGGTTCCCATCCCAAACTGGCAATTCTCCCCAGAATTTTTTCAAAAGCAAGATTGGTGAGGGTTAAGCCAAGCTTTTAACAAAGGCACTTCCTACCTGGTTTTGGTTGACATTGTTGCAAAAACATACAGGGATGGTATGTGGCAGACTGGCAATACATGTTTAATAATCAGCTCACCAAAGAACAGTCTGGATAATTGTTAAATACTTCATTACCTAATAGAGGACAGTCTGGGGGTGTAACTCTATCTTTGCCTGTATGGAGAAGGGAACTAGACATTTACAGTAATGGACAAGGTAGGCAGATTAAATGACAATGCAATTTAATACTTTTTTTTTTTTTTTTTTTCGGTACGCGGGCCTCTCACTGTTGTGGCCTCTCCCGTTGCGGAGCACAGGCCCCGGACGCGCAGGCTCAGTGGCCATGGCTCACGGGCCCAGCCGCTCCACGGCACGTGGGATCTTCCCGGACCGGGGCATGAACCCGTGTCCCCTGCATCGGCAGGCCACCAGGGAAGCCCCAATTTAATACTTTTTTTTCTTAAATTATGCAACAATATAAAGTGTTAGTGTTAGAGGTTCTTCCCCTGTTCTTGAACTTCTGCCTTCCAACTTCCTAGAACAGAAAAATACAGATGAGGGAGGGACAGCACGATGTGAAAAGAGGTCTGTGATTCTGAAGACCCTGCTTCCCCTCTAACTGGCTCTGTGTCTATTGATAACGCAAATAGCCTCTCTGAACTGCAGTTTTTCCATCTTAAAAAACCTCACAGGGATTAATTAGATGAGGTAATCTAAATCCTTTCTGGTCCTTTTTGTAAATTTCTCCAAGCACTGTCTTTAAAAACAATGATGGAGAAGCAAACAGGCAGGTTCTCAGACAGAAACCAATTCCTCATCCTAAATTCTCCTTTCTCAAATCACACCTTACTTGACTACTTTGCTATTTGATTCAGGAACAGAGGTTCTAACCTGTGATTTCAGGATCAGCTAAGAGTTTTTAAAGAAGCATGGGGTAAAAAGAGGCTGTGCTGAGAATGACCTCACCTTAGGAGATGGTGGTTTAAGAAATCACTCTCACTTGAGCAGCTGAGTAAATGCTTTAAAATTTTTTTCCTAGAAATATCTTGTTAGCTTCCTGGTAAAACAAGAAGAGGCACTAAAGCCTATAGAGAAGAAACGAGGGAAAATTTTGTCAGGGAGCTTAGTCTTACGGTTGAGGGTTAGTTTTGAATCTACCCGATGGCTTCAGGAGAATAGACTTCTAGCCTGGAGTTATTCAGGGAGTTAATAATTTAGCTTTTTAATCTCATCTCTGCCAGCAAAATGAGGAGGTCAGTTCCAGACTGGGAGCCTAGGGATAGCAGAGTTATTTTATCTGAGATGGATGATACCAGGAGGGAATGAGCCTGATTTGTTTGTACATTATGTGCCTTGGTCAAGTTTTGTAGTTTTCTCCACGTAGATCCTTCATATTTCCTAAGACGATTTAGGTCTTTTATAGGTTGCTGATATCAATGACATCTATTTAGGTATTTGAATGATTTCTTTGTTCTCAGCTGTATTTGCCTCTGCTACTGGATCGGCAGACAGAGACAAGAAGAAAATCATAACAAAGAAAATCCCGTCTTTTAGCCTCTTCATAATGTGTTATTTCTTCTTAAATTTCTTTTAACAAAATTTTCATTCTTGATGCTATGTATTTGTTTTTCTCTCTCTTCATTAATAAGTCTTTAAAACTTGTGAATGTTATACTTTTAAAAGTTAATGGAAAGTCTTTTTTCATATTTAAAAAATTCGTAAGTTATTCTTTTGGATACTCATTGATTTTCTTGCTAACCAACACGTACAGTGACACTCCTTGACTGCCGTGTCCATGATCTAAATCTGATTCATAGAGGGAAATGGAAAGAGAAGAGTTCTTGAATATCTACAAAATTTCTTCAGGAGCTGGCTGGGATGGTGAATAGAATGGGGGTAAATATGGATAAGTAAACAGGTAAATTGTGGTTTAAGCTAACATAGCTTTGGGTCCCAAGTTCCCGTCTATGGACAAGATGCCACCTGTAGTGAAATTCCCTCAGCACCATTGCAAAATGAGAATAAGGATATTACTGCGAGTTTTTAATACATTTAGATGTTTTTGAGTTAAAGCACTGTCCTTTTCCCGTAACTTTTGTGTTAAAAAGTCCTTTTTTATGAACTCATGATGATAATAGATGACAGGTTTCTCTTCCTTTCATGTTGTTTTGGGAATAAAAATTGAACAACCCAATGTTCGTTGTCGGATTATTTTTTGAAATTTCACTCAGGTATAATCCAGAATCTGAGAACCACAGCCACAGACATAGGGAGTTACGCGGGTTTATGCAACGCGTTTTCATCTATGGTAGACGTAAAGGGATACTGTATCAGACTCCTGCGTCTGCTTCAACAAATTACCATAAACTTGGTAGCTTAAACAGAAATGTATTCTTTTGTAGTTCTGCAGGCCAGAAGTCTGAGATGGAGGTGCCCTCCCGGCCACGCTCCCTCCAGGGCCCTGGGGGAGGACTGTCACTTGCTTCTCCCAGCTTCTGGGGGTCGCGGTTCCTGGGCTTCCTCTGTGTTCTTCATCCTCTGCCTCCGTCCTCACGCCACTGCCTCTTCCATGTGTCTCTCGGGGTCCAATCTCCCTCTTTCTTATCAGGCTAATCTTTCTGTGTCTAATCTCCACTCTCTCATACAGATACTTTCCATGATCTCCCTTGTCTCTAGATCCTTAGCTTAATCACGTCTGCATGGACCCTTTCCCCAAATAAGATAACATTTACCTGTTCCAGGGATTAGGATGTGGACATAGCTTTGGGAACCACTATCAGCCTGTCCCAGGCATCCAACCTTAATTATTCCAGCCAAGGACACTCCCAGGTCACCTTGGTGTGGCCAGGGCTAGAGAGAGGCAGATTTAGGTGCTAGGGTGGAAATTTCTTCAGGTAGTACGATAACTGGCTTTTCAAATGTCAATTTAAGAATTTTCTATTTTGCATTAAATATTGAATTAACAGAGAAAGAAATATTCTTCCATATTCCCACTAATCTATCATGTCTTTTTTTCCTCTGTCTTCTCTTCTAGTTTTTATTCATGCTTATACATATTTTAACATAGCAATAATTCTAATTATACACATTTTCATTATTTTTCTGTGCTAAAACTGTTCTCCAATGTTGCTACCTAGTCTTTGTAATTAGAATTTCAGCATACTTTAAAAAAAAAAAAAACAGAAGAATTTTCTATTTTGGTTATTTCTGGATGATGAAATTAGAGAGGGTTTCTTTTCCCTTTCTAAAAATATTTTAATTTTAATATTTTAAATTAAAAATATTAAATAAAATGAAATAAATATTCAATAATATTTATTATTATTAAATAAATATTTAATTAATATTATTGATTATAAAATATTAAGTAAATAATATTTTAACATATTTTAACTTTAAAATTATTTTCCTGTCACTTAAAATGTTTTCATTTTAAATTTTAGATATTTTTAATAAATAATATTTAAATAGTATTATTAAATAACTATTAAATAAAATTATAATAAATATTATATTAATAATAATATACCACAATTAATGTGAGTATATTTGTGATAGCAGTAATTGATAATTTAAAAAATTATCTTTAAAACATACTCCAAGCAGTTATCATACTAACTTCAATTTATGGGTGAAAATGGTAAATTAACCAGAGATGAAGCAGAAAGAACTCTATATTTGCCTAAGCTAAAGGAATATGCAGGAGATAGAGAGGGTGGAGGTAGAGAGAGGTGGAGAGAAATAAACTGTTTATAAACCTATCCAACGTATATATTCTAACATTCCTCAATTTTTAAAAAAAATTATAAAATTGATGACCAAGGTCCCCATGTGTAAAGCTAAAACAATCAAAAGTCCCTGTCAACTTTTAACCCCTACCTTTCACTCCTATGCCCTCTGACTTCCAAAGGTAATCTCTATAAAATAGTCCATTCAATCTTCTCAGAAATTTTCAATGCTTAACACACATACACAATTTGAAAATGTTTGACATTTAACCTATTTACAATTATTGTAATTTTTAATATGTCATCTTATTTTATATTAGTCTTTGTACCATGATTTCTTATTTATTTTATTTCCCTTTTCCTACTTTTGTTAGACAGTTAAATTTTGGTCCTTTTTTTTTTTTCCTGTAGTAGGTTCAGAAGTTATTCCGTCTATTTTCCATTGGGTTTGTGACTATTCCTACATTTTTAGCATGCCCATTTAAACATATACTAATTTACAAACTTCTAAATTAATTTTTATCTCCTTCTTTACCAAAAGGGCAAACTCTTAGCATACTATTATTTCTCCCTTCTCTCTCATTATTTTGTATGCCATATCACTTAAGAATTTAGTTTTAGGTTTGTAAACTTTATTAATTACTATATATTTCACTTTATACGTTTTACTGGGATCTTTGCTTACTTCTATTTAGCCTGTATTTTACATAGGTTCTTACTTAGGTTGAGTTTTCATTTTGCTGGAAATCATACTTGAACAAATCTTAACTCTAGAGCAGGTTTGTTTCTGAGTGCTTGCATGTCTACAAGCTTTTAGAAATTTCTATTCTATAGCTCTGAGGCTTCATAAATACATATCAAGATATATCTTGTCAAGTTACATTTCTCCTACATGGTACTAGTGGCCCTTCCAATGTGAAAATCTGTCTTTCTTCAGCTATGATAAATTTTCATTTATTTTTCTTTATATTTTCCTCCAATCTTCTCTGTTTATGGAATTCTTATTAGATATGTTTGAGCTCTTTTAAAAAATTTTTTAATTTATTTATTTGGTTACGTTGGGTCTTAGTTGTGGCATGAGAACTCTTAGTTGCGGCATGCATGTGGGATCTAGTTCCCTGACCAGCATCCAACCTGAGCCCCCTGCATTGGGAGCACGGAGTCTTAACCACTGCACCACCAGGGATGTCCCAGATATGTTGAAACTCTTGAAATGAGTTTCAACTTTTTAAAACTCTTTCAACTCTTAACTTTTAATTCTTTTAAACTTTTTTTTAACTCTTTTAACTCAACTTTTAACTCTTAACTCTTTTCTCAGTCTGACCGTTTACAGAAGTTTGCCAACCTCTGTTTTAGATCATTAATTTGTCCATTATTGTGTTCATTCTTCCATTTGCTCCTTCCATTAAATCTTTTGCTTTTGTAATTTAAGAATCCCAAGAACTCTTACTTGTTCTTTGCTTCTTTTTCCTAGAAGCATATTCTTGTTAATTGTGCAACATCAGAATCTCTCTGACCACGTTAATTTTAATGCTCAGAAGTTCATTTCCCTTTCATGAACTTTCTCTGGGGTCAAGGTTCTGTCTTTCCCTTGTTTTTTATTTTAATGGTTTTCCCCAGTGTCTGGTGTTCTTTCTTGTCCATTTATACCCAGTGAGTAAGAACTAGATGAATCAGTGCCCTGGGGTAGCTGACCTGTGTTTGCTTTTCCACGGAGGAGGATGTAGCTGTAACTGACCAGAAAGTAGTTCTTTAATTACACTGACAATCGTGGAAGGACCCTCTGCTCTAATTGTTGACACTGAGCTTGGGGTTTCTCAACATCTGCTCTTATCTTCCTAGTAGTTTTTTTTCTATGCATATGTTGGGCTGTGGTTTCCCCAATTCTTGACAATTTAATCCATCTGCTTTCTATCTTTTAGGAATTCCCCACAATTTCAGGACCCTGCCGTGTCACCCCCTAGGTCTCTCAGTGCTGTCACGGATTTAGTCTTTAAAAGACTTCTTTTTCCTGTCACTTAAAAGGCTTTGGTGGGGGAGAGGTGTGGGGTGGTGGACACGTGTGGGCAGCTAACCCTTTTCACCCACTCCACTACCATCGCAGATAAAAAAACATTATATGGCATAAGCTCTTTTATTCTTCAGTTTCATGAAATAAGCTATTTCCCATCAAAGAATTTTATAACTAATTAAACCTTGCTATCCAAAAATAAGAGCTTTAATGATTTAACCGTGTTGATGTAAATTGCATTCAAACACACATTCCTTTCTCTGGTTTGGTAAATGGGGGACCCTCCACGTAACCAACCACGTGTTTATACAGAGCATCATGGCAACATATCCTACTCTCTGGGTGGTAATAATGGCCTAGGCTCTTTTCATTCCTTGGTTCCTTTGGTCACATCAAGCAGTTTTCCGCTCTTTGTTTACAGCTGCCAGCACCCTTTGTTCTCTTTGAACTTTCCACTCCTAATTTTCTGCAGGATGGGAAACCACGTAGCTAAGCATAGTACAAAAGCATATACTGTAGATAATGGCCGTTGAGACTGAGGGCTAAAGAAAAGAGAGCGTGGCTTTTTGTAAACCATTTCAGACATGCGGTAACTTTTTGCTTACTTCTAGACCCAGGATTTTTCTCCCAGTAGAGAAGTGTTTACTAGAAGTCTGACTTTTACAAACAGGGATATTTCTGTGCAAATAGTCTTGTCGTTGAAGAAAAAGAGTTATCGCTGTATGTATTCTATGTATATATCACAAATAATTATGTATCATATATACATATACAATATTGTAAACTATATACAAGATCATACTTTATATATTATATAAGATATTGAATACATTTTACATAATATATATCATATAAAAACACATACATACCCTCTCACAAACAAAAAAAAAGTAGCTTGCTTCTTGCTAAAGCAACCACCTGCAGAGAAAAAAAATTATTTTCTGCATATTTAGTGTAAATCTCTTAAATCTCTACTTATAAAATGTGAATGAGTGACTGGAACATTAAACATCCAGCATTAAAGCATAATGTTAATAAAAATGTCTGAAGGTGCTCCTAAAGTTGTGTTTTGTCTCTTTTTACAGATTACCTTTTTTTTTTTTTTTTTTTTTTTTTTTTTTTTTTTTTGCGGTACGCGGGCCTCTCACTGCTGTGGCCTCTCCCGTTACGGAGCACAGGCTCCGGACGCGCAGGCTCAGCGGCCATGGCTCACGGGCCCAGCCGCTCGGCGGCATGTGGGATCTTCCCAGACCGGGGCACGAACCCGCGTCCCCTGCATCGGCAGGCGGACTCTCAACCACTGCGCCACCAGGGAAGCCCACAGATTACCTTTAATAGAATCTATATAAGAATCATTTATAACAAGTGTAGCAGTGTACATATGCACATCGACTCTCTTTCAGAGACGGGTTTTCTTTCTTTTTTCTTTTTTTTTTTTTTTTTGCGGTACGCGGGCCTCTCACTGCTGTGGCCTCTCCCGTTGCGGAGCACAGGCTCCGGACGCGCAGGCTCAGCGGTCATGGCTCACGGGCCCAGCCGCTCCGTGGCATGTGGGATCCTCCCAGACCGGGGCACGAACCCGTGTCCCCTGCATCGGCAGGCGGACTCTCAACCACTGCGCCACCAGGCAAGCCCCAGAGACACGTTTTAAATTTTTTTATTTTATTGAAGTGTAGTTGATTTATAATGTTGTGTTAGTTTCTGCTATACAGCAAAGTGATCAGTTATACATATATATACATTCTTTGCCATATTCTTTTCCATTATGATTTATCACAGGATATTGAATCTAGTTCTCTGTGCTATACAGTGGGACCTTGTTGTTTATCCATCCTGTATATACTAGTTTGCATCTGCTAATCCCAAACTCCCAATCCATCCCTTCCCCACCGCTCAGAGACACTTCCTAGGGGCAGCCAGACAGGTGGAGGTGATGCCTAGCAAGGGTCCAATTCAGTATGTTTCCTGCTTCCAATTTTTCTCTCTTCTAATCCTTCCTGTGTTCTAGAGCCAGACTCATGATAATAAATAGCACCTTGCGTGTTTATCCCCTTGAAGCCCACTGTGGTAAGCAGTGTGTAAAATAGAGCATTGCTTTGGAACCAAATTAACCCTGGTTTAGACTTCAACCCCATCACATGTGCATCTGGTAAACTTTGACAAGGTACTTAACCTCTCTTAACCTATTTTCTCAAGTACAAATTTTGGAGAATAAAAATCACTGCAGTACACTCCAGTCTATAACCTCGTGTCCAAAGCATAGAGTGCAATCTTCCTGACCTGACATACAAGGCCTGTTCACTCTGGCACCCATGTATCTACCACCACTCCCAATATAAACTCGCTACTGCCATGCTACCATGCATAACTTTTGGGGATTTTTAAAATACATTTATTTATTTATTTTTGGCTGTGCTGGTCTTCGTTGCTGCACACGGGCTTTCTCTAGTTGTGGTGAGCGGGGGCTACTCTTCGTTGCGGTGCGTGGGCTTCTCATTGCGGTGGCTTCTCTTGTTGTGGAGCACAGGCTCTAGGCACGCGGGCTTCATTAGTTGTGGCTCGTGGGCTCAGTAGTTGTGGCTTACGGGCTGTAGAGCGCAGGCTCAGTAGTTGTGGCACACGGGCTTAGTTGCTCTGCGGCATGTGGGATCTTCCTGGACCAGGGCTCGAACCTGTGTCTCCTGTGTTGGCAGGTGGATTCTTAACCACTGCGCCACCAGGGAAGTCCTACAATGTGTAACTTTTATATCTACCTCTGTCCATCTGTTTGTGTGTCAGGCAGAATAATAGCCCTCCAAAGATATCAGATCTAATCCCTGGAACTTATAAATGCCTGTGGACTTTATGTGGGAAAAGCATCTTTGCACATGTAATTTCGTTAAGGATTTTAAAATGAGGATGTTGTCCTGTATTATTAGAGTGGGCCCTAAAGGACATCGCAGGTGTCCTTATAAGAGAGCAGCTGAGGGAGATGACACACAGACACAGAGGAGAGGGTGATATGGAGAGGGTGGGGTAACGCAGCTAAGAGAGAGGAACACCAGCAGCCCCCACCTGGAAAAGGCAAGAAACAGATTCTCCCCGAGAGCTTCTGGAGGGAGCATGACCCTGCTGGCATCTTGATTTCAGCCCAGGGATACTGATTTCAAACTCTCCAGAACCAAGAGAGAATAGCTTTCTGTTGTTTCAAGCCCCCAGGTTGTGGTTTTTGTTACATCAGCCTTTGGAAACTAATCCAGTTTGGGTTTCCCCAAAAGCTGACCCTGAGACAAGGCTGTGAAGGCAAGCATTGTTTGGGAGGTGACAGCAGGAGCCACTGTGGGGGAGCAGGAAACAGGGCGAGAAGAGGAGAAAGCCAATAAAGGATGTACTGGAAGATGACTGTGCTGTAGGTTGTTGGTTCTCAGTCTTCTGGGGACCCTGAGAGACTCTGTGGGTCATGTTTCCAAATCTCCCCTAATGAGCAGAGAGACAACTGAGATATTTATCCCCAATTCCTACTCCTTATTGGTTGAGGGTCGTTCCTGGTCAATTCTCCATCATTCCAGGCCTTCTCTGTATGTGGACAGAGCAGACGCTGTAGCCAGAATATATCTTCAGCCATCAGAATGGAAGCATATAACAAGGGCACTGGTATCTGTTACAATCCACCCATGCATCTCTCAGATCCACTCGTATCCCATCATAATTCCATTCTCTTCTGTCCCTGGTTCTTCAAATTGGGGGCCAGTTGCAATCCCCAAAAGACTTACAACAGAAGATTAATGGGATGAGCCAATGGCCCGAGGCAGCGGTTGGGCTTGAAGTCATAATTAATATTTATCGACCCCTTTTCTCCCACCCATCTGTTGAATTCTTCTCACCCTCCAGACTTTTGCTGGTCTAAGTTGGCTTGTCCAGTGGGACGCAGACCTGATCCCTGCGGAGTCTGAGCCCCCAGTTACCTTGCTCCTGTGTCAGATTCTCGTTGCCACTGTTATCAGCAGACATGGAAACCCCAAGAAGTACCCCAGTGCACCTCTTGTGCTCCAGGCACATCCTGTTTCTTTATCTGTCAGCATCTCTAGCTTTTCATGATAACCACAGTCAGTTACTCACACCAGAAAGTAAGTGCTTTCTTTTCTTCTGGTCTATTAGCACAAAGGTCCAAATTAATCAGGCCACAGCTTGGCTTTGGGTTCAGTGGGACCCTAACTGTTTCGCCTGGTGGAAGCATTCCATCTATGGGGGCCACAATTTCTAATACAATAGACCTTAAAATTGTGGGAGCATATGCACAAAGTCTGCAAGTGAGTTCCTGAGAGGGATGATAGGACCCCATCCTCCTTGACTTCTGGACTGAGCATTCTTGCTGTTGGGGACACAGCACCTTATGATTGCTGTTGGTTCAAAGTATACCACATCTTGGAGGAGGGGGCCCCAACCCCATCCGAGGTCATCCCAGCTGGTTCCTTAGCTGAGCCTCTCGGAGCCCATTCCAATATTCCACCAGGCAGACAACTTCTGGGGTAATAGAGTTGTGATAGGACCAGTGGAATCCATGGTGATGTGCCCATTGTCAAACCTCCTTCAATGTGAAGTGGGTCCTTGGGTACCAGGTGATGTTACTTGAGATTCCCATGTTGGGAAATGACTCTGTAACCCTCAGTTAATGGTACTGAAAAAAGCAGGGCAGGCAGGGAAGCCTGGCCCATACCTGGGATACCGATGAAAGTAAGGACAAAATACTGCCCCCTTCACTCACAGTGGAAGGCATCCCATGCAGGAGATTCAGCTCTACCGTTAGTCTCCTTGGGGGACAGTACCAAGGGACAATGCCCCAGGCATTGCTAGCCGATAGCATCACTATCGATAGGGTGGAACTGATGCAATCACACACCTAAGGCTGTATTGGGCTGAATTCCAACAAGGTCTTTGGTGACGTTGGAAACAAAACTCTAACAGTGACCTGGTGGGTACAGAAGACAGAGTACAGCAGTGTCCATGAGGTGAAGCGAAGGTGACAGAGGGCAGACAACTCTGCATGATTGTGAAGGTAATGGGAGAGGTATGAGGGTGTCTCGCGAGGAGCGTGGAGTGATTGAATTTTTTTTAAGACAAGTGTGCCTGGAACATATTTAAGTACTCATAAAAGTAGACCAGATCACTGAGAGAAATACAGCGTGCGAAAGAGGGAGAAGATTGATGTAAAGATATCATTGAGGAAATAGTCAAGAGAAGGTCCAGAGCATGGGAGAAGGACTCAACTTAGATGGAGGAGAGATCTAGGTTCCAGGTGCGGATGTAGAGTGAACTTGCAGGGTTGGGGTGTGTGTGTGTGTGTGTGTGTGTGTGTGTGTGTGTGTGTGTGTGTGTGTGGATGAGCGCAATTACAGAAACAGCCTTACTTGAGCCTGTTGGATGTGAGGACTCAGACCTCAACAGGAGTCATGAAGTTACGAAGTTCCTGAAGGTCCTTTTAAATTCATGAATTCAAGAGCTATAGGTGTCGTGTTAGCTCAGTAGTAGATTTTTTTCACCTTAGCAGAAGTCAGTTAATTATAATGATAGGTACCGTTTACTGTACCTGCTACGTGCCATGCGCTGTACTCAGCATTTTCCATCTCTATTCCTTTCACCTCACCACCACGCTAGGAGGAAGGCATGTAGGCATTATTATCATCATCGACAGAGGAGAAAATGAAGGCGTTATATGTCTCATACAGCCAGTAAGTAGTACATTCACATCTGTCTCCAAACCCATTTTCCTTAGATAGCATCGTCTCTCAGACTGTGTTTGCTATTAGGCAGGAGTGTTCTGGGGGGCATGGACATAGGAATGTACATTTTGACTGGGCTAGAAAATGAGGAGAGGATGAAAGTGTCCAATGCAAGGGACAAATCTTGGTAAGGGACTCTGAGTAGGCAGGACCCACACACGGGGATACGCAAGGCAAAGGAAAGAATAGCACAATGACAGTAGAGGCCCCCAACCTTTGTGTAAGAGAATAAAGTCCAGCAAAGTGGGGAGGAGTAAAGGAGAGGAACCCAGATCTCCCTTGAAAAAGGAAGATCTGGTAGTTATCCTGTTGATTTCACACGCACCGATAGATTAAACACCATTTATAGGTTGATGACTACCACGCTCTGCTAGGCTCCATAATCACCCATCCAACCACTTCCTTCAAATCTCCACTCTAATTTCTCCTTGAATCTGTTCTTCCCCCAACATCCCCGTTTAAGTAAACCATTCCACCTTCCATCCAACCGTTTAAGCCTAGAAGTCTTACTTGACCCCTCTCTTTCCCTCAACCCATGTATTGGTTATCCATTGCTGTGTAACAATATTACGACAAACTGAGTGGACTGAAGGACACTTGTTATCTCAGAGCTCCTGTAGGTCAGGAATGCAGGCACAGCTTTCTCTGCTTCAGGGTCTTGCACAGGCTGCGGTCAAGGTGTCAGCCCAGCCAGGGTCTCATGTGAGGCTCAACTGGGGAAGGTCCCTCTCCTGTGGCTATTGGCAGGATTCGGTTCCCTGTGGGTTATTGGACTGAGGGCCTTGGCTCCTTACTGGCCGTCTGCCAGACGTTATTCCTGGCCACATGGGCCTCTCCACGTGGCAGCTCACCTTCTCAAAACCAGCCAGGGTGAGGGCCACTAGAGGGTCTGCTACCAAGACTGAAGCAGTAAAGTAATCCTCGAAGTGACATCCCATTACTGTTGCCATGTTCTGCCGGTTGGAAGCAAGTCACAGGCCCTGCCCACGCTCAAGGGGAGGGCTCAAATACACAAGCGCGTGAACACCAGGAGGCAGGGGTAACTGGGAGCCATCCTGATGTCCGTCCCCCACACCCATCACCCAGTTTATTGCCCAGTCTTGTGAACTCTACCTCCCAAATGCCCCTTGCTTTGCTCCACATCTCTCTCCATCGCCATGGCCACCACGCCAGGCCCAGGGAACATCTCTCACTTGGACTGTCCTCTGGTCCCCTTGGTTTCATGCTTTCCTCCCTAAATTCTATTCCACACACAGAAAAGATTATATAATTTCTCTTCCATGCTGTAAAACCCTCCGAAAACTCCCACCGATGACTGAATAAAACTGAATTTCCAACAAGACCCTACTTGACCTGGCCTGCTTACTGCTTCGATTTCATCTCATGTTCCTCTGCCCAACACACTCAGGTGTCCAGGCCTCTGACGTTCCTCAAACTCCTTGAGTTTATTCTTTGTGGAATTTGCACTTCATGTTTTCTCTGCCTGAAATGTCCTTTCCTTAGGTTTTTGCAAAGCTGGCTCTCTCTGGTCGTTCTGATCCAACGCAAACGGCACCTCTTTGAAGAGGCTTGTCCTGCTCAAGGACAAAGAGATAAATCAAGGATAATTCCCAGTCAGCAACCTAAGCTCTCTCCGTAACACTGCTCTGTTTTAATTTTATTAAAGCGGTCACACCCTGTCATTTTCTTTGTTACTTAGTAACTGTCTTTCTCTCACTAGAGTTTAAGCTCTGTAAGAGCAAACATTCTGAGTTTCTCGTTTTCTGCTGTACAGTCATTTAGAAGCTGGCCTGACACATAACAGGCACTGGGTAACTATTGCTGAATGAATCAATGACCAACTTAATGAATGAATGGATCAAATTGCACATTCTGTCCTATCTTTTGATGTCGGCACACCTTTCATAATGACAAAACTAGAGCCCTTTTTCACCCCATGACTTTACTGTTATATGAATGTAGTCAGAGTAAGTTTTTACCTCCATTATATTAGAAAGGTTTGCATAGTCCACTGATTGACCACTGGGAGCCAAAGCAGTGGAGTGACCCCACAGAGAGAACACCTCTATCGTGCCTAGAGAGACTGAGGTCAATGTTTCCAGGCCACGGCCTTTCAGTGGCCACATAAGTGGTTTTGACTTCTGTGGGTCTCTGTCTTTCACAGGCATGAACTTTACTGTAAGAAAATAAAGATTTGTGCTGAGTGAAAATAAAAGCAATTCATTGAAAAAAAATAACAGTATGTAGGAGATGTAACAGAAAATTAGAAATTGTCCAAGTTGCTCTTTTGGTTTGTTTATATATTTCTCATCTGATGAGGCCAAGTGATTGGTATCTTTTAAACACTTTTTTATGACTTGAGGTGGATACATTACCCACTTAGAGTTTTAAAAGAAGAGTTAACAATGATTATTGCCCCACATCAGTCTGCCTAAGGATTTTTCTGAAGTGAATGGATGTCCTTTAGTTCTCATTTGGGATGGGGGGATACCTGTTCTGATTCTTTAGCTGGAAAGGCTTGACACCACCTTCTTTTTCTCTTTAAATCAGTATCTACAAAGAATAGGAGTATTAAAAAAAAAAGAACAAACAAGGAGGCATGCCTCTTCTATCAAGGTCTAGTCAGGAACACAGTGTCCAACCCAGGGAGCTCAATGGAAAGAATTTAATACAGGGAAATAGTTAGGAAGGAGCTGGAAGAGCTGAAATGGCCAACAAGGGGCAGTAAAAGAACATAGAATTAGCAACAGCAGTTGGCTACCACCACAAAGGAAGAAGGGTGTTATGGATTCAATTGTGTCCCCCTCAAAACCATATGTTGAAGCCCTAACCCACAGTGCTTCAGAATGGGATTTTATTTGCAAACAGGGTTATTGCAGATGTGATTAGTTAAGATGAGGTCATATTGGAGGAGGGGTCTGGAGTTCCCATAAGATGAGGAGGAGAGACACAGAGACACACCCAGAAGGAAGAGGCCATATGCTGACAGTGACAGAAATTGGAATGATGCCACAGCAAACAAAGGAAGGCCAAGGATTATGGCTAGCACCAGAAGCTAGGAAAAAATAAGGATTCTACGCAGAGTCTCAGAGGGAGCATGGCTCTAATGACCAACACCTTGATCTCAGATGTCTATCTTCAGAACTGTGAAACAACGCATTTCTGTTGTTTTAAGTCACCCAGTTGTGTGGTGTTATGTTAGCAAAACTTTAAGAAACTAATACAAAAGTTGTGCTCAGAACTCAAATGCAGAGCCAGCTGGTGGGGATAGATCCAGGAAGGGCCCCAGGCAGAGGCCAGGACCACGGAGGGAGGGCCCTTGCTGGCAGCTGGAGGTCAGGGGAAGAGGAGTAGAGATACCCTGACGTCTGCCTTCCTCCCATCCACCTGTGTTCTGCCAGTACCTCTCTTTCTCTGAACCTAAGTCAGAAGCCTGTTGACATGGCAGCTGCAAAATTGTAGTTTTCAGGGGCAGAGTGGGGAATAGATCTGAGTAAAAGACAAAAACTGACACTGAAAGGGGCTCTCACCTTAGGCTAGCATGAGGGGCAGAAGTTCTGCTCTCCAGCCAAGTCTGGAAATAAAGGGCATCAAATACTGAACCACTTCACCCTAAAAGTAGGATTGCTTAGATTGCTTAGAGAGAAAAAAATCTAAACACAAGGGCAAAATTAAAATGCACTGTGGTTTAATGATGAAAAGCATGGGCCAAATGACTTGCAGTCAAGAAAATTGGCATAGATTGGATTTTGGACAAATTGGACATTTGGATTTTAGACAAAAAAGGATTTTAAAAAAATCTTGTTCTATTTAGCTTTCATCATTATTATGAAAAGGAATTGAAACAATGGAATCAGACACTATTATAAAGAAATAGAGAGGAAAGTTAGGGCTGAAAACCTACAAAAAATTTAAAGAGAGAGAGAGAGAGAGAGAGAGAGAAGTTGAACTCAGGTAAAATCTACCAAAACCAAGAAGGAAGAGAGTAGTGTGCTAGGGTGGTGTTTATATCATGACCTCTCTGTGACTCCCCTGACCTCACGTTCTGTAATAAAAATTAAATCAGTATTCGTGCTGTGATTGCTTCCAAAAGGATTTGAAACACTTATGAATTAAAACACATTAAGATACTTAAAATAAAAATCTCCATCATTATTTTTTCTTTTCTTTTTTTTTTTTTGTGGTACGCAGGCCTCTCACTGTTGTGGCCTCTCCCGTTGCGGACCGCAGGCTCTGGACGTGCAGGCCCAGAGGCCATGGCTCACAGGCCCAGCCGCTCCGCAGCATGTGGGATCTTCCCGGACCGGGCACAAACCCGTGTCCCCTGCATCGGCAGGCAGACTCTCAACCACTGCACCACCAGGGAAGCCCTCCATCATTCTTTAAAGGAAACAGTATTTGGTAATGAATTTGAGATAAAGCTTTCTTTTGTATAAAAAAAATATATATATATATATGTATATACATATCTATATTTATATATGATATAACACACATACTTATATATAAAATTTTAAAATTTATGATAAAAGCATGCATAGAAATGGATTTCATTTGCAGGGACAAAACACTTCTTGGAAGACAAAATTCACCAAATTATGCAATCCTTGCATAAATGATGATGGGCAAAATCTTTTATATATATATATATATATATATATATATAGGCTGCTAATAAAAAAGAGAGCATTACATGAAATCATTCATCAAAAACAACATTATGCAAGAGAATCTGAAGGATATATATATGTATATACATATACATATATATGTATGTATAACTGAATCACTGTGCTGTACACTTGAAACAAACATGATAAAAAAAACATAAATAAAGGTATTGCTTTTAAAGTAAAAAACAAACAAACAAACAAAGAACCACTCTGTGGTCTTGGCTTTCCAGTGTTTAAAATTAGTATAGAAATCAAATGTAAGAAATTACACCACTGACTAACTAATATGGCCTTAGCAAATACTAGGGGTCAGGAGGAAGGTTTTGACATGTGTGGGATCTTAGTAAATTCACAATCGTTACATCTAATGGGTTTTGACCTTACTGATTGAAGGGAGGGTTACAGGTTATCACAAATATGGTATTCTGTTGTGAAAGCTTGAGATGGTCGAATAAATTCAGCAGGATCGTATTCAAAGAACAATGAAAAAAAAGTAAAACATGGAATCTTGCAAAGAGGCCTTGAAACACCTTACAGGCTCACGTGGAAATGATGCTCATCACAGCTTGAAACAGTCTGCCTGGCACAGAACACAGCAGGACACACAGATGGCCTCCAAGTGTGAGAAAAATCTCTACGCCTGTATTGCTTATTTGTAAAGTAAGAGAAGGGGGAAAAATGACAATCTGGACTGGTAGAGGCCTTCAGGAACAGAATGTCAGGAATAGATTCTTGAACAGAACCTTCAAAAAGATCAGGAATCTAAGAGGAAGAGAATAAATAAATATTAGTTGCAAATACAATAACTATAAATGGAGAGAGGGAGAACACTTATACCACAGAAGTCCACCCACTGGAGTGAAGATTCTGAGCCACAAGTCAGGTTTCCCAACCTGGGGGTCTGGCAACGGGAGGAGGAATTCCTAGAGAATCAGACTTTGAAGGCTAGTGGGACTTGATTGCAGGACTCTGACAGCACTGGGGGAAACAGAGACTCCACTCTTGGAGGGCACAAACAAAGCAGTGTGCACATGGGGATGCAGGGGAAGGAGAAGTGATCCCATAGGAGACTAAACCAGACCTACCTGCTAGTGTGCAAGGGTCTCCTGCAGAGGTGGGGGGCAGCTGTGGCTCACCATGAGACAAGGAAACTGGCAGCAGAAGTTCTGGGAAGTACTCCTTGTCATGAGCCCACCAAGAGTCTGCCATTAGCCCCACCAAAGAGCCTGGGTAGGCTCCAGTGTTGGGTTGCCACAGGCCAAACAACCAACAGGGAGGGAACCCAACCCCACCCATCAGCAGACAAGCAGATTAGAGTTCTACTGAGCTCTGCCTACTAGAGCAATAGCCAGCTCTACCCACCACCAGTCCTTCCCATCAGGAAACTTGCACAAGCCTCTTAGATAGCCTCATCCACCAGAAGGTAGGCAGCAGAAGCAAGAAGAACTACAATCCTGCAGCCTGTGGAACAAAAACCACATTCACAGAAAGATAGACAACATGAAAAGGTAGAGGGCTATGTACAAGATAAAGGAACAAGATAAAACCCCAGAAAAACAACTAAATGAAATGGACATAGGCAACCTCCCAGAAAAATAATTCAGAATAATGATAGTGAAGATGATCCAGGACCTCAGAAAAAGAATGGAGGCAAAGATCGAGAAGATGCAAAAAATGTTTAACAAGGACCTAGAAGAATGAAAGAACAAACACATAGAAGAATTAAAGAACAAACAAACAGAGATGAACAATACAATAACTGAAACAAAAAATACACTAGAAGGAATCAATAGCAGAATAACTGAGGCAGAAGAATGGATAATTGACCTGGAAGACACAATGGTGGAATTCACTGCCGAGGAACAGAATAAAGAAAAAAGAATGAAAAGAAATGAAGACAGCCTGAGAGACCTCTGGGACAGCATTAAATGCAACAACATTCACATTATAGGGGTCCCAGAAGGAGAAGAGAGAGAGAAAGGACCTGAGAAAATATTTGAAGAGATTATAGTCGAAAACTTCCCTAACATGGAAAAGGAAATAGACACCCAAGCACCGACAGTCCCATGCAGGATAAACCCAAGGAGAAACATGCCGAGACACATAGTAATCAAAATGACAAAAATTAAAGCCAAAGAAAAATTACTGAAAGCAACAAAGGAAAAATGACAAATAACGTACAAGGGAACTCCCATAAGGTTAACAGCTGATTTCTCAGCAGAAACTCTACAAGCCAGAAGGGAGTGGCATGATACACTTAAAGTGATGAAAGGTTACTCTACCAAGACCCAGCAAGGATCTCCTTCAGATTCGATGGAGAAATCAAAAGCTTTACAGACAAGCAAAAGCTAAGAGAATTCAGCACCACCTAACCAGCTCTACAACAAATGTTAAAGGAATTTCTCTAAGTGGGAAACACGAGACAAGAAAAGGACCTACAAAAATAAACCCAAAACAATTAAGAAAATGGTAATAGGAACATACATATCGATAATTACCTTAAACGTGAATGGATTAAATGCTTCAACCAAAAGACACAGGCTTGTTGAATGGATACAAAAACAAGACCCATATAGATGCTGTCTACAAGAGACCCACTTCAGACCCAGGGACACATACAGCCTGAGAGTGAGGGGATGGAAAAAGATATTCCAAGCAAATGGAAATCAAAAGAAAGTTGGAGTAGCAATACTCATATCAGAGAAAGTGGACTTTAAAATAAAGAATGTTACAAGACACAAGGAAGTATACTACATAATGATCAAGGGATCAATCCAAGAAGAAGATATAACAATTACAAATATATATGCACCCAACATAGGAGCACCACAATGCATAAGGCAACTGCTAACAGCTATAAAATACAAAATCAACAATAAAAAAATAATAGTGGGGGACTTTAACACCTCACGTACATCAATGAACAGATCATCCAAACAGAAAATTAATAAGGAAGCACAGCTTTAAATGGCACAGTAGACCAGATAGATTTAATTGATATTTATAGGACATTCCATCTGAAAACAGCAGATTACACTTTCTTCTCAAGTGCACACAGAACGTTCTCCAGGATAGATCACATCTTGGGTCACAAATCAAGCCTCAGTAAATTTTAGAAAATTGAAATCATATCAAGCATCTTTTCTGACCACAATGCTATGAGATTAGAAATCAATTACAGGGGGAAAAAACGTAAAAAACACAAACATATGGAAGCTAAAGAGTACGTTACTAAATAACCAAGAGACCGCTGAGGAAATCAAAAACTTCCTAGGGAGAAATGACAATGAAAACACGATGATCAAAAACCTATGGGATGCAGCAAAAGCAGTTCTAAGAGGGAAGTTTATAGCTATACAAGCCTACCTCAAGAAACAAGAAAAATCTCAAATAAACAATCTAACATTACACCTAAAGGAACTAGAGAAAGAAGAACATACAAAACCTAAAGTTAGTAGAAGGAAAGATATCATAAAGACCAGAGCAGAAATAAATGAAATTGAAACAAAGAAAACAATAGCAAAGATCAATAAAACTAAAAGCTGGTTCTTTGAGAATATAAACAAAATTGATAAACCATTAGCCAGACTCATCAAGAAAAAGAGGGAGAGGACTCAAATCAATAAAATTAGGATTGAAAAAGGAGAAATTACAACAGACATGGCAGAAATACAAAGCATCCTAAGAGACTACTACAAGCAACTTTATGCCAATAAAATGGATAACCTGGAAGAAATGGACAAATTCTTAGAAAGGTATAACCTTCCAAGACTGAACCAGGAAGAAACAGAAAATATTAATAGACCAATCACAAGTAATGAAACTGTGATTAAAAATCTTCCAAAAAAAAAAAATCCAGGACCTGATGGCTTCACAGGTGAATTCTATCAAACATTTAGAGAAGAGCCATTCTTCTCAAACTCTTCCAAAAAATTGCAGAGCAAGGAATACTCCCAAACTCATTCTATGAGGCCACCATCACCCTGATACCAGAACCAGAGAAAGATACTACAAAAAAGAAAATTACACACCAATATCACTAATGAATATAGATACAAAAATCCTCAACAAAATACTAGCAAACAGAATCCCACAACATATTAAAAGGATCATACACCATGATCTAGTGGGATTTATCCCAGGGAGGCAATGATTCCTCAATATAGGCAAATTGATCAATGTGATACACCATATTAACAAACTGAAGAATAAAATCCAGATGATCACCTCAATAGACACAGAAACACTTTTGACAAAATTCAACACCCATTTATGATAAAAATGCTCCAGGAAGTGGGCATAGAGGGAAGGTACCTCAACATAATAAAGGTCATATATGACAAACCCACAGCAAACATCATTCTCAATGGTGAAAAACTGAAAGTATTTCCTCTAAGATCAGGAATAAGACAAAGATGTCCACTCTCGCCACAATTACTCAACATAGCTTTGGAAGTCCTAGCCACGGCAATCAGAGAAGAAAAGAAATGAAAGGAACACAAATTGGAAAAGAAGAAGTACAACTGTCACTGTTTGCAGATGACATGATACCATGCATAGAGAATCCTAAAGATGCCACCAGAAAACTACTAGCGCTAATCAATGAATTTGGTAAAGTTGCAGGATACAAAATTAATGCACAGAAATCTCTTGCATTCCTATACTCTACTGATGAAAAATCTGAAAGAGATATTAAGGAAACATTCCCATTTACCACTGCAACAAAAAGAATACAATACCTAGGAATAAACCTACCTAGGGAGACAAAGGCCTGTATGCAGAAAACTCTAAGACACTGATGAAAGAAATTAAAGATGATACAGACAGATGGAGAGATATACCATGTTTTTGGATTGGAAGACTCAATATTGTGAAAATGACTATAATACCGAAAGCAATCTACAGATTCAATGCAGTTCCTATCAATTTACCAATGGCATGTTTTACAGAACTAGAACAAAAATTTTTTAAATTTGTATGGAGACAAAAAAGACCCCGAATAGCCAAAGTAGCCTTGAGGGAAAAAAACAGAGGTAGAGGAATCAGACTCCCTGACTTCTGACTATACTACAAAGCTACGGTAATGAAAACAATATGGTACTGGCACAAAAACAGAAATATAGATCAATGGAACAGGATAGAAAGCCCCGAGATAAACCCATGCACCTATGGTCAACTAATCTATGACCAAGGATATAGAATGGAGAAAAGATAGTCTCTTCAATAAGTGGTGCTGGGAAAACTGGACAGCTACATGAAAAAGAATGAAATTAGAACACTTCCTGACACCATACATAAAAATAAACTCAAAATGGATTAGAGACCTAAATGTAAGACTGGACAGTATAAAACTCTTAGAGGAAAACATAGGAAGAACACTCTTTAACATAAATCACAGTGAGATCGTTTTTGATCCACCTCCTAGTGTAATGGAAATAAAAACAAAATTAAACAAATGAGACCTAATGAAACTTAAAAGCTTTTGCAAAGGAAAGGCAACTACAAACAAGCTTAAAAGACAACCCTCAGAATGGGAGAAAATATTTGCAAACGAATCAATGGACAAAGGATTAATTTTCAAAAATATATAAACTGCTCATGCAGCTCAATATTAAAAAAACAAATAACCATATCAAAACATGGCAGAAGACCTAAATAGACATTTCTCTAAAGAAGACATACAGATGGCCAAGAAGCACATGAAAATCTGCTGAACATCACTAATTATTAGAGAAAAGGCAAATGAAAACTACAATGAGGTATCACCTCACACCAGTCAGAATGGGCATCATCAGAAAATCTACAAACAACAAATGCTGGAGAGGGTGCAGAGAAAAGGGAGCCCTCTTGCACTGTTGGTGGAAATGTAAATTGATACAGCTACTATGAAGAACAGTATGGAGGTTCCTTAAAGAACTAAAAATAGAAGTATGATATGATCCAGCAATCCCACTACTGGGCATATACCCAGAGAAAACTATAATTCAAAAAGACACATATACCCCAGTGTTCATTGCAGCACTATTTACAATAGCCAGGTCATGGAAGCAACCTAAATGCCCATCGACAGGTGAATGGATAAAGAAGATGTGGTACATATATACAATGGAATATTACTCAGCTGTAAAAAGGAACAAAATTGGGTCATTTGTAGAGATGTGGATGGATCTGGAGACTGTCGTACACATGAAGTAAGTCAGAAAGAGAAAAACAAATATCATATATTAACGCATATATGTGGAACCTAGAAAAATGGTACAGATAAACTGGTTTTCAGGGCAGAAGTAGAGACACTGAAGTACAGAACCAACGTATGGACATCAAGGGAGGAAAGTGGCAGGGAGTGGGAGGTGGTGGTGGGATGAACTGAGAGATTGGGATTGACATGTATACCTGAATATGTATAAAATGGATAACTAATAAGAACCTGCTGTATAAATAAATAAATTAAATAAAATTTAAAAAAATAAAAGAATGGATATATGTATAACTGAATCACTTTGCTGTACACCTGATACTAACACAACATTGTAAATCAACTATACACACATATAAAATAAAAATTAGGGTTTCCCTGGTGGCGCAGTGGTTGAGTGTCCGCCTGCTGATGCATGGGACACGGGTTCATTGCCCCGGTCTGGGAAGACCCCACATGCCGTGGAGCAGCTAGGCCCGTGAGCCGTGACCACTGAACCTGCGCGTCCGGAGCCTGTGCTCCGCAACGGGAGAGGCCACAACAGTGAGAGGCCCGCGTACCGCAAAAAAAAAATTAAATTAAGAAATAAATTTTAAAAAAAGAAAAGAAGACTCCACGTGGAGTCTTAGCCTCTGTACCACCAGGGAAGTCCCTCATAGTCATTTCTTAATTCTAATATCATTTACATTCACCTGTGTATACTCCCTTATCATTCTGCTTTCATGGGACAATGCCACGCATGTTGGGTGTTCTGGAAGCTTACTTTTCTTTTCTCTTTTCCCCTCCTCCTTTTCCTGTCTTTGTCAAACTGCTGACCCAGCAACTAGCCCCAAATTTAGCTTTCTTACCAACGTCATGTGAGTTCTTCCCTGTTTTCCTCCAAGCTCATAAGATATAATCATACACACACATGGTCCTCTGGCTTTGTTTTACAAAAATGGAATATTACTTTGCATCTTTTTTTCCTGCTCAGTACAGCTCTAATTCGTTGTTTGTGATGGTTTTCTAAAACTCCATGGAGTGGATGTCTCATAAATTATTGAACAATTTCTCTATTCATAGTTGTATACAATGTTTATGAATTTTTTAACTCTACAAATAACACCTAATATAAACATTTTATATATCTGGCCTTATGATATGTTGATACTTTTTTCCTGTGGAAAATATTTCCATGGGAGGGATTGCAATTTATTTTATTTTTAATAGGTATTGCCACATTGCTTTCCCCAAAAGGCTATAAATATTCACATTTCCACCAGCAAATTAGAGAGCATGCTCTTTTCTTCATGTCTGCAGCAAAAGCTTTTTCCTTTTTTCTTTTAAAGGATCTTCCTTAAACCTGGCATTATGGATGTAAGTCATTTTGTCACTGTTAATTTAACTTGCAATTTTCACACTACTCGTGAATTTGAATGTCCTTTCGTTATATATGTCAAATATTTGGAGTTGCTTTCCTGTGAATTACTTGTTCACCCCCCTTGCCCACTTTTCTGTTGAGTTGTAGGTCATTTTTTTGTCAATTTGTAAGAGCTCTTTGTATAGTATAATTTTATTTTGCCATCAGATTTCAAATATAATTTCTATTTACCTATATTGTATCTTCTCCTACATAGAAGTTTTAAAGTTTTATTTAAATACAGCTAGTTTTCCTTAACAGCTTCTGAATTTCCGGCTTTGGTTAGGAAGGTACTCTCAATTTTGCATGTGATCTCTTAGATTTATTTTCCCAGAGGAAATGGCTATGTTTACATTTCAGTCTTCAGTCCATCTGGAATTTAGATGTCCATGTGATTTGAGATGGGGCACAATTTTACTTTCTTTCATACAGGTAGGCAGCTGTGATAGCACATTGACTAAATGAACCATTTTCCCACAGAATTAAAAAATCACATTTGCTTATTTTACATTCTTGTATATACTTGGGCGCTTTTCTAGCTTAACTAACGACACTCTTTCACTGATCTATGTTTCTATCCCCAAACCATTGCCATATTTATTTGATTGGATGCTTTATAGAGTTATGTAGTTCCTTCCCTTCTTTAAAAAGCAAAGCAAAACAAACCAAAAAACTTTTCTATTGGTACTTATTTTCCCCTTTAAACTTTTATATGATTTTATGTAATAACGTTAAAAAACACTGTTGGGATTTGCATTGCTTAGGATATAGTTTCAGGTGCTGTAAGTAAGAGCCAAAGTTACTGTGACTTGAACAAGACAGGAGTTTTGGTTTTGTTTGTACTTTTCTTGCCAAAAAAGCCAAATATAAGCAGTCTAGGGTCAGTGTGTCAGATTTAAGCATAAGAGACCAAGGTTTTTTCCATCTTCCGGTTTTACCATTTGCATAGTACAGGATGGTGTGCTACTCATCTACATTCCAGTAGAAAAGGGAAAATGGGCCAGCAGAGGTCAACCCCAACCCCACCTCCTTTTAAGAATGGGAGTTGCACGTACAGCAGTTCCCCGTTATCCAGAGGGGATACGTTCCAAGACCTCCAGTGGATGCCTGAAACTGTGGATAGTACCAAACCCTAAAGATACTATGCTTGTTCCTTATATATACATACCTATGATAAATTTAATTCATAAATTAGGCACTGTAAGAGATTAACAACAATAACTAAAAATAAAATAGAATTATAACACTATACGATAATAACAGGTATGTGAATGTGGTCTCAAAGTATCTTACTGTACCAACTTAATGCCTTTTCCATTTAACTAAGCACTTACCATGCACCGTGGCCGTAACTTTTGTGGTTTGAGTTGTGACAGCAAAACTAGCACAAATTTCTCGGGACTTCCTTGGCAGTCCAGTGGTTAAGACTTCGAGCTTCCACTGCAGGGAGGCTCGGGTTCGATCCCTGGTCGGGGAACTAAGATCCTGCATTCCACGGTGCGGCCAAAAGAAAAAAAAGAAACTAGCACAAATGTCTTCTTCCTTTTTCACAATTTCACGGGTAGAAGATATGTTCTTACTGTAGATCTTAGCAACCTCAGCACATGATTTTTTTCATTCCTTATTAAGTCAAGAACTTGCCCCTTTTCACTTAAAGGAAGCACCTCATAGCTTCTCTTTGGCATATCCAAACTGCCAGCATCACTATGCTTGCGCTTTGGGGCCACTATTAAGTAAAATAAGGGTCACTTGAACACAAGTACTGCGATAAGCGTGACAGTTGCTCGGATCACCCAGGTGGCTACTAAGAGACTAATGGGCAAGGTACACTGGACAAAGGGATGGTTCACATCCAGGTGGGATAGCTTGAGATTTCATCACACTGCCCAGAATGGTGAGAAATTTAAAACTTATGACTTGTTTATTTCTGGAATTTTCCATTTATTTTCAGACCGTGGTTGACTGTGGGTAACTGAAACCACGGAAGGTGAAACCGCAGATAAGGGAGGACTACTGCTCAACTTCTATCTGCATCTCACTGGCCTGAACTTGATCACATGACTGCACCCCATTGCAAGGGAAGCAAAGGATACTGTGATACTGTGAGCTGTAATAAGAAATATACATTTGGTCCTTGACCCCATCCCTGACACAAGGCTTCTAAAACCCTTGTAAATTCCCAAGTGATAAGAGTGCCAGGAGCATCTTCTGTTCTATTGAGGTGACCCTGGGTGCGCTCCTGGTGGCTCCTGGCTGGGGGCTGGTCAACAGCAAGACCAAGCCATGATTAGAAGCCTGGAATTTTCAACCCCGCCCCCAATTCTCTAGAGAGAGAAGAGGGACTAGAAATGGAATTAATAATTGCTTATGACTACGTGAGGAAGCCTTCACAAATCCCAACAGTATGGGGCTTGGGGAGCTTGCAGGTGGGTGAATGCAGCCGTTTACCTGGAGGGTGATGCACCCCAACTCCATGGGGACAGGAGCTCCTGTGCTCTGAATCCTCCCAGATCTCACCCTAGGTGTCTCTTATCTGGCCGTCCTCTGTATCCTTCAGTAAATTGGTAAATGTGTTTCTTGAGTTCTGTGAGCTGCTCCAGCAGATAATCGAATCCAAGGGGGAGGAAGGAACGGGAACCTCTGATTTGTAGCAGGTTGCACAGAAGTTGTGGGTAACCTGGGAATCTACTACTTGCGGTGACTTCGGAAGTGGGGGGCAGGCTCTCGTGAGACTGAGTCCTTAACCTGCAGGATCTGACGCCATCTCCAGGTAAATGGTGTCATAATTGACTTAAATTGTAGCACACCCAGCTGGTGTCACGAGAATTGCTTAGTGTGGGAAAACTTCCTACACATTTGGTGACCAGAAGTGTCAGAAGTGCAGTGTTCCATATGAAAGTAAAGGAGAAAGAGGAGGAGAACTGTGGGTTTTTCCAGAACACTGGAAAATACAGTGTTACTACAAATAGCCCCGGGTTCTCACTAAGAAAGGAACGAGAATGGACCCTGGAGGATGAATCCTTCTCTACCACGGGATTCTAACTGGAATTGCATTAACCATGCAGTATAGTAGTAACATAAAGTTGTAAAGATATACATTTTATGAAATTAAATTTTTCTAATTCAAAAAGTTTATGCCTTCTCATTATTCAGCATTTGTTTTACCTTCTTCAATATGATTTTACCACTTCCTTTATTTAGACCTCTACCTTTCATTTTACATTTATTCCCAGCTCTCGCTAATGTTTTGGAAATATTGTAAACAAAATAATCTTTTTTTCCCCATTTTCGTTTGCGGGTCTTTATTGCTAATATAAAGAAAAACTGTTGAATTTTGTATTTTTAACATGTGTCCAATTTTCCAATTTTTCTTTTTCATTAAAGCTGCTTCTTAAAGAGAATCTTTTGGGGTTTTCTAGGTGTAAAATTACATTGTCAGTGAATATAGATGTTACTATTGCTTCTTTTCCAATGTTCTTGTGAATTATTTTATTGCCTTGTCACTGCATTTACTAGAACCTACAACATCATATTGGTTAATAACACAGATAGAAGGAATTGTACGATATTTATGATTTTAACTGAAATGATTTTGTTTCATCATTCAAAATATTTTCTGTTGGTTTTTGATAGGTCAATTTTTCAAATCATCCTCAAGTGGTCACCATTTATTATTAATTTATTCATAGTTTTTATTAAGAATGACTCTTAGGTTTCCTAAATGCCTTTTTAGGATTTATTGATATGAACATATTTTCCCTTAATTTATTGATGTTATGAATTATGTTGACAGATTTTGTAGTATTGAAGCATCCATGCAATGCATGTATAAATCCAAATTGGCCATAGTGTATTAATGTTTGGAAACATGAAAAATATTGAAGTATATTTGCTATATTTTTGTTTATAATTTTGTTTCTATAGTCATACATAATATTGCGTGAAGTTTTTAAAGGATTAGTTGGTGTATTTAAAAATAATTATCTTTACCAGAATTTGGTACTAATATCATGCCAGCTTCGTAACTTTAGTCATGGGGCCCTTTCCATCTTTTCTTATGGTTTCGAGTTGAGAGTTTAAGGAAGAGTAAAACCATCTGGACATGATGTTACTAAAGGTTAGTAACAATAGCTCTCTAAACACCTTTCCAAGCCTCTGTGTCAATTACTCTGTGGCTGTTCTCTACTTTATCTTGGGTCAGTTTTGGTAATGTATAGTACGTAGAAAGTATTTCCTCTAGATTTGCAAATTTGTTACCAAGAAGTTGTATGAGGTATTGCAAGGTTGTTGTTTTTTTAATTTCTTCTCCTTCTCTGTCTGTGGTTGTGTTTTTCCTTATTCCTAATCAAGCATATCTTTTGCCCATTTTTATTTCAACATTTAAACAATGTTATCATAATTAAATTCATAAGGGTTTGGTATTTTCACAAAACTAGCCTTCGGATTTAGTTATTGTTTAATTATTTAGTTATTCCATTTTTTGGTTTATTATTATTATTTTCCCACTTTTATCTTTACTAATAACCTGTTCATATTTTCTTTTGCTTGATTTTATTGTTGTTTTTCTAATTTTCCATAATACAAAGTTTCATTATTAGTAATCTTCCTTTCTTAAATAAAACATTTCAGTTTCTAAATTCTCCTCTGAGCCCATGCTGCCTTTCAGTGTTGATTGCCTCATTGTTCCAGAATTTGTCTAAGGCTATATTTCTTAATTTCTAGGTACTCATTTTTATCATTTTGTATTATTTATTCTAACACTATTGAATAATAAGAAATATGGATTTTCAAATCTTTCTTTGTTCCATCAACTTAGAAACTAATTTTTACTATCTATATGAGGGTTATGGGTTCATAGGTTTCTTTATGTTTTCAATTTTTGTCTGTTACTTATGACTGATTTTAAAAGGGTTGCATTAAAATCTCTGATGAATATTACCTTTTAATGTAATTCCTCTTCTATTTCTAATAGGTCTTGCTTCACAGAGTTAGCTGCTAGTCTTGTGTGTGTGCACAGAGGTTTATGAGTTATTATAAACTTTGTAATATCTGAGAAGCAGACGCCAAGATAGGATTAAATATGGAAGAATTCTATTAGGGGAAAGCCTGTGAGAGAAAATGGAAGGGAGCTGGGAAAGGCTGGAAGGGGCATCAGACCATGCAAGTCTGACCCTGAGTACGGGAGAGACTGAAGGAAGCTTCTAGACTGCCCTCAAGTCTAATGAATTATCAGCTCAGCAAGCCTGCCAGGAAATCCCTGAGCCAAAGTCGTCGGTCAGGGAGTCTTGTGTCTTCCAGTAATGGGCCTACTTTAGACCCCTTTCTCTCGGTCATGGTCCTTGCCTGCGAGCAGCTTCAGGGAAAGCTGGCCTCCCCACAAACGTGAACATGGTTTTGGAAGGCGGCAGCGGGGATTCGTGGTCAGTTATGCTCTCTGTAGTTGGAGGTCAGCTAGGGGTATTCTAACAACACTTGGTTTTAAGAAATACATTCAACTTTTATTAACTGAGGATTTTATTATTTTCCAAATCTATTTGATCACGGAATCTTTTTGTTTTTTCCTACCGAGCCCATGAAGCACACTCTGGGAAATGTTCTTCTAGTTACACATCCTTAGGCATTGTCCTTGGTCATGTCTAAAATATCTTACCAATGATATTTATGAAGACAGAGAAAGCATTTATATCCAAGTTTGCAGCCAATATAGAACAAAATGGAAAACAAATTCAATAGATGCACAGAAGTTCCTCTTCCTATGTACCAATCCAGTTCTAAAAGGCATTTTGCAAAGCCATTTGCTTATAAATTCATGGGGAGGGGCCGTTTTTTGTTTTTTGCGGTACGCGGGCCTCTCACTGTTGTGGCCTCTCCCGTTGCGGAGCACAGGCTCCAGACGCGCAGGCTCAGCAGCCATGGCTCACGGGCCCAGCCGCTCCGCGGCATGTGGGATCTTCGCGGACTGGGGCACGAACCCGCATCCCCTGCATCGGCAGGCGGACTCCCAACCACTGTGCCAAAAGGGAAGCCCCACTTTCCGTTTTTAAAAGTAACTTCCTCTGTTTTCCTTGTAATTGTAAGCCTCTGTTATGAACCCTTTTGATATTTTCTCAGCGATGCTTTAAAGATATTATGGGTTTAATTATGTTCTTAAGACAGCTCAATAAGAAACAGACTATTGAACTTTGTGGTGTCTGAGTCTAAAATGAGTATGCAGACCACTAATGTCATTTGTTGGTGGCAGTGGGACCTGAAACAATTTGCTCTGGATGAAAGCTTTGCTTACGTCTGTAGAAATTTGCTGGTTAAAAACTTGTAAAGAGGGCTTCCCTGAGGTTCCAGATCCTCCTTTACTAAGAGGCAAGAGTTTCATTAATAGGTAATAAACTTAACCTGGGTTCCTGGTTCTTCCAAGACCTGTATTTAGTTGTCTCGTTCTTAGGTGCCTCCTCAAATAGCCAGTGGGACTCTCCCAGGTACTTCTTACCACTTAAATAGTGGTCCAAACCTCTTAGAGAAGAAAGGAAATTAACCTCTAGTCTTCTATATATGACTCAATAAAAGGCCAGGGGCTTAAAGAAGTCTCAGCCCTGGCATCCCTTCTTTTACCACTCCTGGGAGCATTTGGCCCCATCTATTGGCCTAGGCCTACCTCAGTCTCTACGACAAATCTTTAGGCAGGAGAACATTAAGTGCCTCCATTCCCAAAACATTCCCATGCCCTGACGCTCAGCATTCACCCCTTGATACAATTCTTGACCTCGTGTGTCTGCTCTGATAACTGGGCTCCAGTCCTGTTGCCATGACTCCACCTATGCTTTGTACCACTTCTGTAAATAATCCTCTAAAGAGACAATGCAAAATAATGTCAGGGGTACTTGATTGCATCATAAGACACAATTAATAGAGTGAAAAGGCAACCTATGGAATGGGAGAAAATATTTGCAAATCATATATCTGTTAAGGGGTTAATATCCAGAGTATATAACCTCACAACAACAAAAAGCAAACAATCAATTAGAAAGTGGGCAAAGACTTGGGTAAACACTTCTCCAAAGCAGATATGGGGAATTCCCTGGTGGTCCAGTGGTTAGGGCTCAGCGCTTTCACTTCTGGGCCCCAGGTTCGATCCCTGGCCTGGGAACTAAGATTCTGCAAGCAGTGTAGCACGGCCGAAAAAACAAAACAAGCAGAAAACAAAACAAAAAAGATATGAAAATGGCTGATAAGCACATGAAAAGATATTTAATATTAGGGAAATGCAAACCAAAACTAAGTGAAGTTCTAACTCACACTCATGGGGATGGCTACTATCAAAGACACGGAAAATAAGAAGTGTTCATGAGGATATGGAGAAATTAAAACCCTTGTGCACTGTTGCTGGGAACATAAGATGTTAACGCTGCTGTGGAAAAAATTATGGGGGCTCTTTGCAAAATCAAAAGCAGAATCACCATATGATTCAGCAGTTCCACTTCTGGGTATGTACCCAAAACAACTGAAAGCAGGGACTCAGAGATATTTGTATACCCATGTTCATAGCAGCACTATTATTCACAATAGTCAAACAGTGGAAGCAACCCAAGTGTCCATCAATAGATGAATGGATAAACAACATGTGGCATATACATATGATTGTATCAGTAACATGTACGTATGATTGAATATGTACACACCAAATGGGAAGCTTTAAAAGGCAAGGAAATTCTGATATATGTTACAACATAGATGAACCTTGAAGACATTATGCTAAGTGAAATAAGTCAGTCACAAGAAGAAAAATATCGTCTGAGTCCACTTTTTTTTTAAGATGTTGGGGGTAGGAGTTTATTAATTAATTTATTTATTTTTGCTGTGTTGGGTCTTGGTTTCTGTGCGAGGGCTTTCTCTAGTTGCGGCAAGCGGGGGCCACTCTTCATCGCGATGCGCGGCCCTCTCACTATCGCGGCCTCTCTTGTTGCAGAGCGCAGGCTCAGTAGTCGTGGCGCACGGGCCTAGTTGCTCCGCGGCATGTGGGATCCTCCCAGACCAGGGCTCGAACCCGTGTCCCCCACATTAGCAGGCAGATTCTCAACCACTGCGCCACCAGGGAAGCCCGTGATTCCACTTTTATGAGATACCTGGAGTGGTCGAATTCATTAAGATGGGAAGTAGAATGGTGGCTGTGAGGGGCTGGGGGACAGAGGGAATGAAGAGTCATTTAATTGGTATAGAGCTTCAGTTTTGTAAGGTGAAAGGAGTTCTGGGGGTAGGTTGCACAACAATGTGAATGTACTTAAGGCAACTGAACTATACACTTAAAAAAGAGGCAAAACGGGGCTTCCCTGGTGGCGCAGTGGTTGAGAGTCCGCGTGCCGATGCAGGGGACACGGGTTCGTGCCCCGGTCCGGGAGGATCCCACATGCCGTGGAGCGGCTGGGCCCGTGCGCCATGGCCGCTGAACCTGCGCGTCCGGAGCCTGTGCTCCGCAACGGGAGAGGCCGCAACAGTGAGAGGCGCGCGTACAGCAAAAAAAAAAAAAAAAAAAAAACAGTTAAAATGATAAATGTTACGTCATGTATATTTTACCACTTAAAAAAGGTACCCAATTGAATCAAAAGACCTGAATAGATGTCATGACTCTGGTCTTATTGTGCATATCACTAACTCTTCAGAACGTAGTTGCTTCACTGTAGAATGGGAAGCCTAATTTATTCCTACTTATATCCCAGGAACATAGAGAGTTAAATGAGATAGTCCATGGAAAATTACGTTGTGAACAATTTAGGATTATTTTAGCGTAAGATATCAGTTAGTAAAGTGTAAAGAGTTGGGGATGTTTAGGATGTCTCTAAGAAGCCAATGGAATTTGAAAGAAATTTATAGAATTAAAAGTATCCAAGGGACAGGGAGTATGGCAAGGACATGCAACTCACGTCAGTGCATTTCACCGAGGACTTTCCCTACATCAGGCACATCCTAGACACATGACACGAGAACAGCCCCTGTCTTTGCTGAGCATATTGAAATTGAGGATAAAAACCCAAACATTCACAGAACACCATACTGAGGAAGAAACACAGAGGACCGTAAGAGATTGTGGGCTTCCTGAACAAGGCAGACTTCTCAGAGGAAACATCTAAACTGAGGTCTGAATGTTGAGTAAAGTTAAACCAGGCCAAGAGGAAGGAAAACACGTTCTAGGAAGAAGAAACAACTTGCGAAAATGTGTGAAGGTAAGAGAACACCTGATGTGTTTGAGGAGCTAGAAGAAATTCCTCAAGGAGTTTGGGAGGGAAGAGCTACGAGTCAGCAGGAATCAGATCACGCGTGGACTTGCGAGCCATAAGGAATTAGCATTCAATCCAAAGGGCAGTAAAATGTCACCAAAGAGTTTTAAGTAGGTAGTGACATCAGCAGATTTTCATTATATGAAGATCACAGGTTATAGGGTAGAAGAGTATACTAGGGTGGGCATGGAGGAGAAGACCAGACGTAGAAAGAGCATACAATAATCCAGACACGGATGATAGAAAACAACACAGACATTCAAGGTACATTTAGGAAGAAGAATTGACAGGACATGATGTTATATTGGACGTAGGGGAAGAAGGAAAGAAGAGAGTCCAGTCTGGGCAACTGTGAAGTTGGTGGTACCATGTAGAAGTAGAGATGATATCAGAAGATAAAAAAAGAGGGTATGTGATATGGAAACTACAGAGTGGGAATCAAAACATACATAACCATTCATGAGCAATAATACAAAATATGTATAAAAGGGAATGAAGAATAAATAGTGGAAATATTGGAAAAAGAAAAGGACGTGGTTTCATAAGAAGTTCAGTGCAATTCACTGTTTATATTTTTAGTTGGGAGAAAATGCCATATAGCAAACGTAAAATAGGAAATGAAGGGAAAAAATAAAAGGTGTGGTCGGGACTTCCCTGGCAGCCCAGCGGTTGGGACTTTGACTTCCAATGTGAGGGGGGGCGGGGGGAAGGAAGTTGGGGAGTGGGTTTGATCCCTGGTCAGGGAGCTGGGATCCCACATGCCTCGAGGCCAAAAGACCAAAGCACAAACAGTGGAAGCAGTGGTGTAGCAAGTTCCGTAAAGACTTTAAAAATGGTCCCCATCAAAACAAATCTTTAAAAAACAAAAAAAAAAGGTGTAGTAAATGGAAAAATGCTAAATAAGGTGGCAGGAATATGTTCTAGTATAATTAAAATGCTCAGAGTGAATGTAAATGGATTTAAAACACCCATTAAAATTGACCCTGGATTTTAAAAAATAAAGGAAAAACCCAGTATGTTGTTAGCAATGGACAAACTTGAAATAAAAGCAAATGAATATTTGAAACAAAGTTTTGTTTTTTTCTATAGCTTCTTACTTTTATAAGCACTACGCACGTTACAAGAATGAACTCATTTAGTCCTCATGATGGTATTATGAGGTAGTTACTATTAATACCCTCACCTAATGGATGAGGACATTAAAGCATAGAGGTTACATCTTCGATCCAAGATGAAAGAAGTAGCAAGTGTCACAGCTGGGATTCAAACGCAGTGGTAGAACAAGATCCAGAAAGTTATGCAAATATGGATTGAAAGAAAACAGATGTTCAAATTTTAACATCTGACAAAACAGAAGACAAATAATATCATACTAACCAAAAAGGGACATCACATACTTGTGAAAAGAAAAGCAATTGTATTTGGTGGCTTTTAACATACCCATTTCAAACTGATAGATCAAACACAGAAAAATAAACACATGTTTAAAGATACGTTTAAATACCACTCTCTCAGAAAGGTCTTCCTGACCCACCCTTTATGAAGTAACTCTTGCCATGTAGACCCTAAATTCTCTATCACCCTTATTCTGCTTTATTTTTCTCCAAAGCTTTTATCACTACTATGTGTGTGTGTGTAACATATAATATGTGGTTATTGTTTATGTATTATTAGCCCCACTAGAGCATAAGCTCCACGAAAGGCAGGGATTTTGTTTTGTTTAGCACTGTATCTCTGATGCCTAGAAGAGTGTCCAGCAAACAATAGGTGTTGAATAAATAGTCACTGAAATAATTAACAAATAAATGAATCCAAATAACACAATTAACAAGATTGAAGTACTGTGTATATAGCTTACTCTGTGTACATATCCATACCCAACAGATATAGAATAGAGAGTGAAAATGGAATAGTCACAAAAACCGAGCATGTGTTAAGTCATAATGAAAGTTTCAAAGAAATATTTCAAAGAAGTAGATGATGTTTCCTAAAAAAAAAAAACATAAATCAATACAAAAGAATATCTAAAATCTAAGTAAAGTACTAAAAATTACACTAAATAATTATAAAATCTAAATAATTAAAAAACTGAATAAAATAAAAAATAATTAGTAACCAACTAAGAAGTAATAATTAAACTACACTAGCAAACTAAATGAACATTCTAACTACATGAAAAGGAATTAAATAAAGCTAAATGACTTACCTAATAAGTTAATTAAACTAAATATCTAAATTATACAAACTAAATAAAATACTACCAAAATCTCCAGAGATAAAGATAAATCATTTAAAAAATGCCATAATACTTAGAACTGAATGACTGTAAGGTACTTACTTGTTAAAACTAAGAGGATGTAATAAAAGCATACCTAGAGAGAACTTGAGAATTTTATAGTTTTAATACATTTATTGGAATAAAATAATAAAAGCAAGTGAAGCCAACCTTCAACTCAGGAATTTCATAAAAGAATACCAGTACAAACACAAAGAATGAAAAGGAAAATATTATTAAAGATAAGAACAGAGCAGAATTCAATTCTGCTCCTGCTTAGAGAGAGGCTTAATACTATTTGAAGATAGACTACAATAAATTAAAGATGTGTATTGCAAAACCTAGAGTAACTTAAGAAAAGTAAAACAAAAGGCATATCTAATGAGACAATAGTGGAGTAATCATAATGGAATCGAAACATATGATTTATTAATCCACAAGACGGCCAGAAAGAATTTAAAATATCAAAAAAACAATAGGTGCTTTCTCATCTGATAGTAAAACCTAGCTGTCAACAGACACCCCACACACATACAGAGCTTGCTTTTAGCCTTTTAATTTCTTCTTCTTAGTCATAAAAAGGTGGCCAGGCTCACTGGGCGTTTGAGAGAAGTCTTTACTGTGAAAGACAAAAACAAGCAGAACAGTAGGAAACAAAGAAACTCAAAGAGGAGAAGCCTTTTAAATGTACACATTTGTAACCCTCAGAAAACATACCATAATCATAAAACAAGAAAGGACGTTCTGTTCTAAGAGCAAGACTGGCTTTTGAAAAATAAAATTATGTTAATGGTGTTTTTAAAACAATTAATAGAAAGATTAGAGGAAAATGTAAAGAATTCTCTCATAAAGTAGAACTAAAAGACAAAAACATGAAAAAAGGAAGAGAAAAAAGATAAGTAAAGCACAGACTTTCTCCAGGAGATCTCATATCTAACTGGTAGACATTCCAGAAAGAGAATACATGGAAACTGGAGGAAAAGGAAGTATCTTAGAAATAACTCAAGTTCTCAAATGGGAGCAATGAGTTTCTAGATGGAAAGCTGATTATACAGGATAATGAGTGGAATTTCAAAGGACTACTCCAGGGCATACCAGCTAGAATTTAGCGAGAAAAGAGATCCTAAAATCTTCCAGAACAAAACAAAGCATCAAAACCAGGTCATATATAAATTATTGAGAATCAGAATGGCATCGTTTCTCAAAAAGAACACAGGAAACTTGAAGACAATTGAGTAATGCCTCCAAAATTCTAAGAGAAAATACCTTCTAATCTATAATTCTGTACCTAGCCAAACCATCAATCAAGTGTTAGGACACAATACAAATATCTTTCAACATTCAAGCTCTCAAGAAAAGTTATCTCCATTTCTTCCTATTATTGCCCAAGAAGCTAAAAATTAGTTCCACCAAACTGAGGGAGTAAACCAAAGAAAGAAGATTTGTGGTTTAGGAATCAGGGATCCAACACAGGAGAGGAAGGGGCAAAGGGAATTCATGCGATGGTTGATAAGGAAAGTCCCTGGAGATCAGATGAGCCACCAGGCCTAGCACAAGAGCAGGACAGATAGGAACTGAGAGACCGCTCAGGGGGAGATGTAGTCAAACAATAACAGTAATGATCATGAATTAACATATCAGAAGGAGAAAAGATTATCTGATGGCTTGAATACCTTGAGAGGAAATGTAAATTTGTGGGAAAGTGTGGGGATGATTTAGTACAATATAGAAAAATAATTTTCAAAAATTAATTTAGTTAATTTCTTTCACTTCAAAAAGGAAGTGACATAATAGCGTTTTACAAGATTCAGCTGTAAATAATAAAGATGTAACCGGATGTTAGCCATCTGAATGTAAACCTTCAATCTTGATTTGAACAAAGTAAGAATATAATTGGGTACAGGGACAGTAGGGTGTGTGTGTGTGTGTGTGTGTGTGTGTGTGTGTGTGTGTGTGTGTGTGTGTGTGTGTGTGGGGGGCATGGGAGAGACCCAAATCCCCTCTTTATTATAGAAGGTTAATAGACAATATCTAAATTTGAAAATAAAAACCTTTTTCTTACAGGATGCTATTTTGAAATAGCGAGGCATAAACCAGAAGCAGCAGCTGAGAGAGTTAAAACTGAGTCCACCTGGGGAGTGGTAACTAGGAAAGAGGAAAGTGTGGTGAGGGGACTGCTCTTTTATGATAAGCCTTATGGTACTGTTTGACTTGCTAAGCTGTTTCTGGGTTACTTTGATAAAAAATTAACATTTAATTACAATTAGATGAAATCGTGGGATTGCCGATAATGAATCATAGTTATCCTCCTAAAAGATCTATCCAAATTGCTTCCAACTTTTAGAATGAAGAAAATAAAATAAGCCTCAGCAGTGAAGTAATATGTGACATATTCCGGGAGAGTGATGAACTAGGTCTTGAAAAAGAACAGCTAGGCAACTCTGCCGTGTTCCACACCCACATAGGGACTAGCCAGCCATTACGCATGTCCTGTTTTCCAAAGAAATATTGGCTGAGGAAACATTGATTTATCACTATTTTATGAGGAGATAAATTGGCAAAGGCTGTGGAGCAAAGAGTATACGGAGTATGGGTTTGAAACTGGAAATTTTCCACCCAGATTTGAAGAGAACTGTTGTAGCTAAATGGTATAGTTATTCATTCAATAAAAACGTAAGGGGTAACTAAGTATAAAGCACTGTGCTTAGACTTTGGGTGGGGAGGTGCTTATAAAGATGAATGCACCCATTCTCAAGTCACTTAACAATTTGCTGGGGATGATATGAGCACATGGAAATTAAGTAACATGTCACAGTCAGTGTATCAAGTCACTTAGGCAGGGTCTCCGGAGCAGCTTGGTTTGACTTGATACTCTCATGCATTTTGAGAAAGGATGATGTGTACATGGTGATGCTTTTTACATTCCTAATGTGTAGGTCTCAAGGAAAAGACAATGGGAAAGGATGAAAATACATCCTGTAAAGTCGAACAGAACTGTCTGCATGGAAAGAAGGAGGGAGAAAGCCAACAACTAAACAACAGAAGAGGAAGGGGAATCAGAGAGAGAACTTTAAGAGAGGAATAAGAACCCTGGAACCTGAGGTTGGTAAGCCAATGGTTACAACTCACAGATCCAGTTTTAGGAAGTAAGTGGGTGGAGGGGCTGGATCACCATGTCTGTGGGTGTTGATATTTAATTTCACAAAGCATCACAAAGCAATGGGACATAAATCAAGTACTGGCACGACGGACAGCTGCCAGGGGTGGTCTATCCGTACCTTGAGATTTTCACGTACCGACTTTTTGCTTAAGATAAACAGGCTGTAAACGGATGCTTGCCCATTATGATGTTACTTTTGTAGTTTGTTGCCGTAGATATTTTATTCTGGATCTTCATTAATATTTGAGTTATTCTTGGAAAACATCTTTTCACCGCTTTTTACTTAACTAAAAAGATGCGTTAAATGTGGCTTTCAGCAAAGCAGAGAAGACCATTAAAACCAAGTAACATTTGGGCTTCCCTGGTGGCGCAGTGGTTGAGAGTCTGCCTGCCGATGCAGGGGACACGGGATCGTGCCCTGGTCCGGGAGAATCCCGTGAGCCATGGCCGCTGAGCCTGCGCATCTGGAGCCTGTGCTCCGCAACAGAAGAGGCCACAACAGTGAGAGGCCTGCGTACCGCAAAAAAAAAAAAAAAAAAAAAAAAACCCCCGTAACATTTGAAGATAAAAAATGAAAGGTTGATAACTGGGAAATCAAGATGGCAAACTTTAGAAAGGAAAAACAAATGTAACCGCACAGCAGGGTGGGGAGGAAGTAGTGTTGGAAGGCCTTGAGAACTTGGGAAAATACTTGTTTGCCCAAGAGCTGTCCTGGTTTGGGGGTGAGAGAGATTGCCAGGGTAGCCAGATGGCTCAAAAAAGGGTCACAGAATGTGACTCCAGGAATGTAAAATGTGTTTGAAATACCAGGACATTTGTAATGTAGATTAGAAAAAGGCATCTGACAATTCCTTAGCTAAAGACTTTATTAAGCAACAATAATACAATCCAGGAATACAGAAACTTCAAGAAAGAAATTTAGATAACTTCAAACATCTAAATATCTTAGTACGCACGTCTCTTAAGGATAACTAAAATTACAGAGCTTTTGAAAGATATGGCCACAGTGGCCACCAGTTTATCCAAAGGGGACTAGTCAGAAATGAATGAAGAAAAACAATGAGCTTTCCAGTCAGGACAAATAGAGCAGCGGTGATCTAAGTAAGAAAAAGCAGTATTGGGGAAGTGTTTTGTAATATTGTTTTTGTTTTGTTTTTCTGTTGTAGCACTTTGGCTTTTCTCTGTAGTATAGAGAATCTCGGAACAAAAATATGTCATTGGAGCCAACATCAAATTCATACTAACAGGGTCTAAGTCACTATGAAGAGTTGTGTAGGGCTGCTGTTAACCTGGTCTGAACCATCGTTTTATGACTACGTGTAAAGCCCTGATGGGTTAACAAGAACCTGTTCAGTTTTGTGGGCTCATCGCTTAGAGCAGCTGGGTGGGCACTGGATGTCATATCAGGCTAGACCAGCAGATTGCATTTTAGCCCCAGAGCCCCAGAAATCAGTCACACAGTTAGACCGGGGGTGCAAAAGCTCCATGAAGAGCCCAGAGTACCAATCTCTGATGACCTGAGAATAGGGAGAGGATTGAGAATCATCTCTCAATTCCCCAGACTCCTTGTTCTGTGCCCAGGACAGTCTGCTTACTTCCTCCCCCAACCCCATCCCCTGATCTGACAGCCCCCGTCCTCACGGTGTAGCTGGTGCACTAAGGCGGCTGTTCCTCTCAGGGCCGCCATCACCCCAGGATGCACGTGGTCACAGTTACTCAGCCGTCTTCCTGGAAGAGGTTCCTAGCGTTTCTCCCACTCCCCCAGCTGTGAATTTGGCCAGGAAGCAGGGAAATGCCCTGTGGAACATTGATCCGAACAGATGAAGCAGATCGCACAGGTCAAGTGATGACTCACGCTTTGGAGCTCATTTCATCCCAAAGGGAAAGTCTATACTCTTTCCCCGAATCCTCTGACATAAATTGCAAAGGTTTAGAAAGTCTAAAAATAAATGCTTCCCCAGTGCAGAGTTGTCACAAGGAGCGAATCCCCAGCTTGGTTTTAATTTTAATTTAATTTAATGCTTTCTATATATGAAACCCTCTGCCATCTCTTTGAAAGCTGCCATCACAACTTGATTTGTGTTTAATGGAGAAACTGAGTCATAAAAGGTCGAGTGATGTTTCCAAGGTCACACACACAGTAAGGAAAGGGGCTGGAATTCTAGCACGGGTCTCTCTGCCTCTGCTCCTCCTTTAAGCCACCTTTCCCGCTGATTCCATCTGCATCATCCCTTGGTCCTCTGAATTACTAGACAGTTATGGCTCACGCTCTCCGATGCAGCTTCCAGTGCTCTGCTGTCTTTCCTTTCTCCCTTGTTCGAGTTTGGTTATCGCATCCTTCCCCGGGGCAGGGGGTCGAGGAGGGCAGAGTCTGAGGACATAACCACAACCTAAGTTAAATGCAGTCGTGTAGTCTGAGGCATTAGCTGCTCCAAGTCCCAAAGCGGGAGCAGGCTGGGGACGAGTGACTGTCTAGCTGAACTCTAATCCCCTCAAGGGCAAGGACCACCCGTCCCCTGCCACTAGACTCTACTTGGGTATACACGGCAGTACCTAGCTCAATACTGAGTGAAAATATGTGCAATTGATGTTTCCATATTTGGATTTTAATTATGATCCTAATTGCTCTGCCACTCTAAATTTAAATAAATTCCATTATTACTCTAATTTTGAATAAATTTATTAACCATTTAAAAAATGTTTATCCTATTCAAGATGCGGGTGGGCTTTCTGAGGAGCTGTATTTCAGAAGGATGACCGCGGTCTCATAGAAGGTACTGGGGTCCGTTTCTCTGCGAGCAGACAAGATGTGAGGATGCTGGTGGGGCACGGTGCTGGTTGGCGTGCTGGGTGCCTCACCTCCAGCTTCACAACGTTCCCAGGGTACCAGGAGTGAAAGAGCCCCCGAGGAAGCTCTGCCTGCCAGTTGGCCTGGTTAGTAGATACCTCCCTTCACCTATAGGACTCTGGGGGAGAGAATGCCCAGAAAAGAGTAGAGGTTTCAGTCGAGCTATGAAAACTTTGTCCCAAATATTGGCAATATTTCCTTTTAGATGCCAGTGGAAACTTTTCTTTATCATGGCGCTACTAATAATTCTGTGAACAGGACGTCCCGCGGATGGGTCGCTGATCCAGCTCACCTTTTCCACCTCCCACTTGCATCATTCAGAGCTGACGTGTGAGGAATTAGACCGTCAACAGACTTTTCATCGCTTTTTTATGCTCTAGAACTGTCAAATCACAGTCTGATTGAAGGCAAGTACCAATAGTGCCAACTGGCTACAGACTTGTGATAATCAACGTCGTAAATCTGTGATGGCCCTAGGTTGCAGTGCTTTCCAGCTCCCCCTCCCCTCCTGGTACCATCAGCAGCCCCTCAGCATAGCTCAGGTTCTTTTATTCTGTTCCATCCATCCCCGGTAGGGGTCATTCCACTCTTATGCAGGGATTTTCTTTTGGAAGGACTTGAGGTTACTGTGTTAGTTCCTCACCCATAACTATTCTTTCCTCTTTTCCTGGCTTGTTGGTACCCTTACCTCAGTTTCCAGGAATGTTCTCATTCTCCATGTCTCTTCCTTTTCCTATAAACTTTGCTCTCCCAGCAGATGGGCCACCAAATTTTGAATCAGAAAAGCTGGATTTTAAGTGCCAGCTTCCCACTTACAGCCAGTGTACCTGGCCAAGTCACTTCACATCTCTGAGTCTTGATTTCCTTATCTATAAAATAAAGATCAAAAATATATTCCTGTGAATGTGTTAGTCCCCATGATGTAATACACGTGAATACCTTTAACATTATAAAATGATCTACAGATGGAAGGAACCATATCTTTACAATGTCTTGTCCTCCATAGACTATTAGCAGAATCAGAGTACCGATGAGTGTCTAGGGTGAGACACCGTCGGGGGTGTTAGGGATGAGAAAATACCTCTGCTTTTCTTGTTTCCTCTTTCACTTGAACTACTTCAACTGCTAATCTTATCTTCTTAGATTATATTCATTTGTGTGAGCTACCGCAAATCTTTTGTCAATTGGGGGTAATAAATTATTTAATAAATAAGTATTTAGTAATATAATTAGTTAATGGTATAAGCCACAATCCCTACTCGTAAGTGGTATATATATCGTAATGGAAAGACATCTAATGACACCAGGGATGATTTTGAAGCCCTGGATTTGATACACATATTTATTGTGAGATGGTCACCAAAATAATGTTAGTTAGCACCACCAACCCCTCACGTAATTATTATTTTTTGTGTGTGGTGACTATATTTAACATCTATTCTGTTAACAACTTTAAAGTATAGGATACAGTTAATTATAGTCACTATGTTGTCCATTAAGTCCCCAGAGCTTATTCATCTTCTAGCTGGAAGATGAACCAACCTCTCCCCATTTCCCCCACCTGCCAAGACCCTGGCAACCACCATCCTTCTCCCTATACCTTAAGTTCAGCTTTTTTAGCTTCCACATACAAGTGAGATCATACAGTATTTGTCTTTTTCTGTCTGACTTATCTCACTTAGCCCAACACCCTCAAGACCCCTCCGTGCTGTTGCAAAAAGCAGGAGTGGGTTCTCTGAAGATGGAAAGCTTTACACAGTGCATGAGGTCATGGGTTCTCAGCAGGCACCAGAAGGGACAAACTCACAGAGAAAGGCATCATTTTCCTCCAGCAGATTCAGGGAGGAGGAAGTCTGCCCTGCGACTGGAGCAGTGCTGAGTCACGGAGAGGCCGACCCATTAGCAGCCGCGAGCCAGCCCACATCCTCACAAAGGGAGGACAATTGCGCAATCTTCAGAGGAGAGAATTTACAAACCAGGTTGGCAGCCAAACTGACAGACCTAAGACTGTTATTCAACAGACAAGACCGTCTGCCTGCTGACTGTTTTGGAGACGTGAACCCAGCAACATGAGTGTTTATACCCAGGAAGCTGTTGGTCACCACGGACAGTCAAACAAGACTCCTTTAGATTGATGTTTCTTTCTCTCTCTCCCCGTTTGAGCATCGTGTGAGATTGTATGGTTACATGTGTGTGCTAAGCAGACAGTTGATACTAGTTAGTTCTGATTTCGTTTGGCCCCTGAAACAAGAAACTATTTACTAATGGGGCTATTTTAGTGCATATCGACTCTCTTGAGGGTCATGCCGAGACATAGGTGGCCATGGCAGTTGGTAAATTAGCTGATCACAAATGGCCTGGTGGGATCAGAACAGGACACCTTTCAGTTAGGGAGAAGAAAAGAGAGTCACAAAGCCAGCCAGGGAAGTACAAATTGCGACCCTGCCTTTTAAAAGCGTGAAGCGCTAACCTGGGATCCCCACTCTGGGGACCAACGTTTACTTGATCTGTACCTTCCCCTGTGGTGGGGCTTCACTGGCAATTCGTCAGTTAGATTTCTGGCCAGTTCTGCCCCTACCTTGGTACCCCTCTCCCCAAATGTCTGGTTGCCCTGTCTGGGTCTGGAAGCTCCAGCCTGTAAGGGACTGAGCACCTGTCTAAACCCCAGGTCCTTACTGATGGTTTCTTCTAACCTCCAACTCAGTCTTCCATGTTAGTGTTCAGCGCCGGGTACCAGGGTCTCCCAGCTACTGGGCTTCCTGCCCATGAACTCCAGTCCCTCTGTCACTGATTGGCTGCGTCTGCATCCTCTCGATCACCTATGATGAGGCTGCCATTGCTCTAGGCATTTTACAGACAAAGCTCACACTTGCATGGAAGTGAATTTACATGTTGTGGGGGGGGGGAGGGCGGGAGGGAGGGACAGGAAATACACAAGCAAATAAATAAACTTACATGATCATTTTAGATAGTGGTAAGTGCTAAGAAACAAAGAAATGCAGTAGAGGGTGATATGAGAGAGTGACGGGGCTGAAGGTGATGTGATCTAGATGGGGGGTCAGGGAAGGTCCCACTTGGGGGGGGTGGATAGCATTACCGTGAGACAGCGTGGAAAGAAGCCAGCTTTGTGAAGGTCTGGAGGCAGAGGGAAGAGTAAGAACGAATGTCCTTAGGCAGGAAGGAGCCGTCGTGCTCCAGAAACTTGTGGGTGGAGTGCAGGGAATGGGGTGAGACAGGGAGGATGATGGGACAGGGTGTGTGACAGCAGGTGGGGTAGAGGCAGGGCCTGCAGTGAGGGGCCTTGGAGGCCCTGGCAAGGAGCCGGGGTCAGTCTACCTGCTGTGATAGACTGAGCCATGGGAAGAATTTTCTGCAGGGAAGTGATGTAATTCAATCTGCATGTTTCAAAGATCATTCTCTCTGCTTTAGAAGGTAGAGGTTATAGAAGGACACGAGTACAAAGAGAATAGCTAGGAGACTGTGTATAATCAAGGCAAGAAGTTCTAGCAGCTTGGCTTGGACTAGAACGGTAGCCTGGATGGAGAGAACTTAACACAGCGGGGATTCATCTTGGACGTAAAGCTACCAGGTTTTGCTGATGGATTGGACGTGAGCGCAGGGGAAGGGAAGGTGTTAAGGATAATGCCTGATATTTTTGTTTGAGCATCTGGGTGGATGATGGTACCTGTACCTGAGATGCGGAAGACAGAGTCAGGACGGTGGGGGGAGACCGGTGGGTGGCAGTCAGTGTCTCTAAGGCCATGTTGTTTGGTCACTCTTCTTAGACAGCCAAGTGGGACTGTTAGATTGGCAACTGAAGTTACTGTATGCTTGCAGCTCAGTGGAAAAATCAGAAATGGAAATGTCTCAGTACATAGATTGTTTTGGGCCAAGAGCTGTGCTACACATTTATATAATCATTCATTCATTCATTCATTCGTTCAATGTCCCTGTCCTAGGCACTGGGATTACAGCAGTGAACCAAACAGATAAAAACCCCTGCCCTTGGGCTTCCCTGGTGGCGCAGTGGTTAAGAATCCGCCTGCCGTTGCAGGGGACACGGGTTCGAGCCCTGGTCCGGGAAGATCCCACATGCCACGGAGCAACTAAGCCCGTGCACCACAACTACTGAGCCTGCACTCTAGAGTCTGCGAGCCACAACTACTGAGCCCACGTGCCTCAACTACTGAAGCCCGTGTACCTAGAGCCCACGCTCCACAACAAGAGAAGCCACCGCAATGAGAAGCGCCCGCTCACCTCAACTAGAGAAAGCCCGCATGCAGCAACAAACACCCAACGCAGCCAAAAATAAATAAAATAAATAAATCTATTTTAAAAAATCCCTGCCCTCGTGGAGCTGATATTCTAGTAGGGAGAGAAGGACAACAAACAAACACATGGTTAAAATGTATGTCAGAAAAAAACATAGGAATGATAGAGATAGGGGAGGAGGCTGGGGATAGGAGAACAAAAGTGAACCCAGAGGTTAGGAAAGGCATCTTTGAAAAGGCTAAGATCTGAGTGTGGTGAGGGGGTGGGGGCGTATTCCTTGGGGAACGTTTCCAGGAGGAGCAATGCTGTGGAACTCAGGGAACAGGCAATGAAACTCAAAGGAAAAAGCCACAGCCTCAGCTTTCACAAGGCTTGCAGTCCAGCTGGGCTGACAGACAGGAGGACAGACAATTTCCACAGGAAGATAAACCCAGCCTAGTTCCTCTTTATCATCTGAAGCCTTCAGGAATTCCTTGAAAGCTTTTAAATGAGAAGCTATAATAACAGAAAGAAGTTGTGCTCGTGCTGTGAAAAGAAATAGCAATTTGTGTTTAAATGCTTTCTATCCCTTCCGTCACAGCTACAACTTTGGATTTTACACTGTGACCTCAGATTCACACTTGCATAGTTGTGTCATCGTCACTGTCCTCTTGGGAATTCCGTGAGGATAAAATGAGGAAACGTGCGGGGGGGGGGGGGGTGTCTGCACACAGGGAAGTGGTGGCTGTCTGAGGAAGGATGGGTATTGGTCAGATGGTGTCCACTCGCCCCTGGGCTGGCTCTGAACTCCAGCCTCAGGGACTTGGGGAGTACAGGTGGGCATGGGAGGGAGCAGGTCGGCGGGGGAGTGCAGGTGGGCGTGAGTTCTCTTAGCCCCAGCCCTCCCGGTGGGACTTGGGTTGCTCACCAAAGCTTTTGTTTTCACCTCTGATATCAGCAGAGGGTCAGGGTGTAGCCCTCGTCCATTGGGTGAGCAACTCCCAATGGACCAGTCCAATGGCTATTGTGCCCCGCACAGACACACTGCCCAGTCAATGGTGGGCTGCACTGACCTGCTGCTTCCCGACTCCTCCTGCCAGTGTGAAGAGTGAAACCTACAGCCCCCAGGGATGGGCTTGCTCAGAACTCACGTGAGAGCACTGCACGTGTTCACTGATCCTGTGGACGGTAGACTTCCACCAGTAAAGAAGTAAACCAACCACAAAAGAGGGTCCCTCTATCTTTGGTTTGAGCCCGATCATTTCTCTGAACTTTATATCCGCCCTCCATTCCTGAGGACGCGGCTGAGATGCGTGCCCTGGGAACCAAGCAGGGCTCACAGGGATGCAGGTCTAATGACCCTTGATCTCGTCACCTGCCTGGCTGAGCCAGGCCACCACGCTAGCCTCGACACCAACCTGGATTCGTGGCTGCTACTGGCCATTTTCATGGGCATCCTCAACTTTGCGCACTGGGGCTGGGCAAAGCAAAGAGCTTGGGAGCCAGCCGACCTGGCTTTGATCCTCACCCGTCTCTTAGCAGCCATGTGACCTTGGACCAGAGTCAACCTCTTTAAGGCTCTGTTTCTTCATCTGTCAAATGGCAAGAATAATAACTCCATCAGCGTTCCTGTAAGGGGCAAGTGAGTTACTACGTCTGCAGTGAGTGGGCCCATACTTGTCATGCATTACTCAAAATAAAGTGCTCGAAATAAAGTGTTATAATTGTTGGGCAGTCTTCCTCTGCCTTTTTATAGCACAATCTGCTACTGCAAGGCAGTCGTCTGCCCCAGCATTTAACTGAATATATCCAAAATATTATCAGTTTAACATGATATTTTTTATCATGGTAAAATACACATAACATTTACCATTTTAACCACTAAGCGTACAATTCAGTGGCATTAAGTACGTTCATTGTTGGGCAGCCATCGTCACCATCCGCTCACGAAACTTTATTCATCTTCTCCCCAGAATATGGAACGCTTCACAAGTTTGGGTGTCACTCTTGAGCAGGGCAAAGCCAAGTTTCTCCACATCCTTTTCAATTATCACCCACTGCCCAAGCCAGCACAGCACCACGGTGTTTTAAAGGGGTTCGTTGATGGTCTGAAAGTGACCAGCGTGTGTTAAAGCACCTTACAGAGTATCTACACTTTAAACGTAATGCACTTCTTCAGAAACTCAGCACTGTGAAATCTGTGGACATACATTTTAAGAGACAACTGTAGCTTGAACATTTTCATTTTCACTCAGTCTCTTGGGGTGGGCTGTCACCAATGGGCTTTCTCACAGATTAGATTCCTGACTAGTTGGAGGCACTGGTTAATAAATTCTTCCCAAACAAAATAATGCCATTTGCAGCAACACGGATGGACCTAGAGATTATCATACTAGGTAAGCCAGACAGAGAAAGGCCAATACCACCATACCACTTTTATGTGGATCTAAAAAAATGATACAAATGAACTTATTTACAAAACAGAAACAGACTCACTGGCATAGAAAACAAACTTATGGTTGCCAAAGGGGAAAGTGGGGGGTGTGGATTAATTAGGAGTTTGGGATTAACCGATACACACTACTATATATAAAATAGATAACCAAGAAGGACCTACTGTAGAGCACAGGGCACTCTACTCTAATCTGTAATAACCTAAAAGGGAAAAGAATCTGAAGTTATAACACTCAGTTATATATGTATAACTGAATCACTGAGCTGTACGCCTGAAATTAACCTGACATTGTAAATCAACTATACGATAAATAGATAAATAAATAAATTCTTCCCAAACAAACATATTCTTTCCACAGATTTTAGACCTGTATCCTTTGTTGTGAAGCTGGTGGTGTCATAGAATGATGGAGCCCCCATCGGCCTGGGTCTCTTAGCAATTCTGAAGAGCAGAGGGCCCTGCTAGCCAGTGGTGACTGTAGTATAAGCAGAAATAAACCTTTGTGGCTTTAAACCCCTGCGATTGGGGATTATTCATTAGAGCAGCACAATCAACCTTATCCTGATTAATACTCATTTTAAGTAACAAATATGAAAAATTCACTAAATCACTGAAGGCTTTCTTCTCTTTCTCCCATATCTCCAAATTCTCCGCTAACCACCACCACAAGCAATTGAAAAAAACATCTGAAAAAACCCTTTGGGGCATAATTCTAATATTACTAGTTCTTTTATTTGTTTTCCAGCTCAGATTTGGTAATGTAATGAGCCTTTAAAGCAACTATTTAGGTGATCCTCTAAGGTAATATAGTTACTGGTGGGGATTAGTGTCCAAAAGCATCTGTCTTTCAAGCGTCTTCATGACATTCCCATGTCATTCTCACTTGACAGAGATATTTTAGGTCTGAAAAGTTATTTGCTTTATTCTTTTCAAGTTAGAAAAAAATACATTCCTATGTGAGTCAATTCTCCTGATTTGAAGCTACGGGCTAGACGCATTCCAAAGGTGAAGATGTGAACACAAGTCGGTCTTGGGGATTCTACCCATTCAGAAAAGAGGGAAGGAGACCCGTTTGAAACCCAGGGAGATTTTCCCCAGCAAGTGCACACACAAAAAGTGTGCGTTCATCTTCAGGAGACTCGTGCACTCCTGAACCCAAGTGTCACGTTTCTACCTGCCCTAGAAAGATGTCGTATGGCAGAGTGGCTTCATGTAAAGCAAATCACACCCAATTCAAAAACCTGAGTCCAAGTTCCAGAACTACCACTTACTAGCCGTGAAATCAGAGCCCCACGTCCTTTTAGAAAGGAGAAATCTCTTCTGAGCATACTGTGTGTCACACAGCCATGAGGATGGAAACAGAGCTTTAAGGATGGTTAAGGCTGGAGGCTGCCCTCGACACCCTCATGGGTTAGTGTACAAACACAGAGGAGAAGACACCTCCCCTTCTCCCTCTCCCCAGTTCTAATCCCAGAGGGCTGGTTTCCAGGACACTGACTGGGTCTCCTTTGCCAGTGGGTGAGGCTACCAGGTTTTAAGAAGTCCTGTTTGGGCCACTCTCCGATTATTCCTGCTCCTGGCTCACTCCACCCTGCTGCTCTCCTGGCTAGAGAGAGAAAGGCAGAGGCCGCCCTGCTGGGACGGAGTCTCTTGCTCTTTTCTCTTCTTCACAAATCAATGGGCTTTTGCTTGGAGTTGAAGGCTGGATTTATGCTTGGGGAGTGGGAGAAGTCCCCACCATGACCTGGAGGCTCATCCTTGTGCTGAAGCCCCAAAGAAGCCCAGCTAAAAATAGAGTGGACCTGGGGTCTCTCATCCCTTATCCCTTATCTGTACATCTCCCTGAGGGGGTCAGGAGGGAGGAAGGGATTTACTTGATGGATCAAATTTAGGCATTCCTGAGTCCTCTAGCCAAGTATCGACAATGCCCACCATCATTAAAAGTCTGGAAGTAATAAATGCCGGAGAGGGTGTGGAGTAAAGGGAACCCTCCTACACTGCTGATGGGAACGTAAACTGGTGCAGCCACTATGGAGAACAGTATGGAGGTTCCTTAATAAAACTCAAAATAGAACTACCATACGATCCTGTGATCCCATTCCTGGGCATATATCTGGAGAAAACTCTAATTCTAAAAGATGAATGCACCCCGATGTTCAGAGCAGCACTATTTACAATAACGAAGACATGGAAGCACTTAAATGTCCGTCAACAGGGGAATGGATAGAGAAGATGTGGTACCTATACACAATGGAATATTAGTCAGTCACAGAAAAGAGTGAAATAATACCATTTGTAGCGACATAGATGGACCCAGACATTATCATACTAAGCTAAGTCAGTGAGACAAAGAAAGACACATATCATCACTTATATGTGGAATTAAAAAAAAATGATACCAATGAACTTATTTACAAAACAGAAATAGACTCACAGGTACAGAGAACAAGCTTATGGTCACCAAAGGGTGTAGTGCAGGGCGGGGCGGGGCAGAGGGGTAGATAAATTAGGAGTTTGGAATTAACATATGCACTCTTAAAAAAAAAAAATGCCCCAACACCACGTGAGCGCTTTAGGGAAAGTAGCCAGAATGCTATCTGGTCAGTGCTTTGGAGGTAGAGGTGGGGAAACCATTCACTGTGGGGTGATGATGCCTGATTCCGACCTGTCTCACCTCCCTGATGTGTGACGAGGGCATGGAATGAGCTGTGCACACAAGTGCTTTGCAGATTGTAAAGACACAAGTGAGACATCATTGTCATGCTCCCAATGATGGCATCGGTCACCCCAACTTATCCCAAGAAGGATGGGGCTGGCTTGGGTGTGTGCTCCCTTCCTTCCCCGTTCCCAAATCTCTCCTGTTCTACCCTGCCTCCAAGAGGACTGCTCTTCTGTCCAGGGGAAATGAATACCCGCCCTCCAATATGCCTTCCCGGCCCCCTTGAGATCTTGCTTCTTTCTTTTCTTTTGGGAGTTAAGATTCTAGGTCAGAAAGTCTTCTGAATTTAAAGAATTCACTCGGAGAATGTCTTCTTTCTTTGCTCAGGCTAAAAGCAATCCTGAACACCAATGCTGGGTCATGTCTGGAAACTTCCCGGGAGTGGCTGGGAAAGGAGGATCTGATTTAACTAGAAGTAAATTTTGCTCAAATGATATGCAGTCTCTTCAAGGCAATGTGTAACTCAACTACAAGCTTTCCTCATCTTTTCTCTTTTCCTCGTGTGCTCTCCTACTCAGATTCCCTGGGCTGTCAGGTCGCAGGACATTGGAAAAAGTCACATCACATTGCAAACCTAGACATGCCTTCTCTCCAGCCACCTGCAACCCAGCCAGTGCTCCCTGATTCTCACCACCTGCTTCACAGAGACCAGGACATTTGCACCTCCTCTCATCTCTTTATCTTTGCCACGGTTCCTAGGATCCCCTAGCCTCTGATTTCCCAGATCTGGGGGCTCGTCATTTACATGCTTGGCATTCTACTCTCTAAAGCGTTCTTGTGCCACAAGGAGCAGAAGCCCTGTTTGTTGGTGTGCCAGTTTGGAGAGCCAGGACCTAACTGAAAATAATTTAGCACGTGTGCAGGATTCTCAGAAGCCTTTATGTGAGCCTTGAGCCTCCTCAGCTGAGTTTCTAGTAGAGTCTGCAGCCTAGATCACTCTTGATCCCTGCAGAGGAAGCTGGAAGCTCGGGACCCAGGTGGGTGGCACTGAACTCAGCCCAGAGCTGATGGCACAGGGACAAGGGGAAACAGCTTGGTTTTTTCCATCTCATTCTGCAAAACAGGACTAAGCCTGTCCCTTTCCTTTGGAAATGAGAGAAGATGAGAATTTACATCAGTTTGCAAATTAATTGTCCAGAATATGAAAGAAGCCATGCATACCGGGCATTTCTGAGGGTGGGAACAGAAGTTCAGTGACTATGAACGCAACTTAGAAGGGTACGAACTCCCTTGGGTGAAAAATGATTAAGACCAACTTGGCTTAGCTGAGAACCTTATTACAAGCCCAAGACCCTGCCACTACCATATCAAACATGGTGTCCATTTATTCATTCATTCAATCAAAACTTTAGCACTGACTTATGTGTGCCAAGCTGAGAACAGGGGACTGCCAGGAAATGAACTCTCATGGACGATTGAGAAAGGTGGATAGAAAATCACAACATAGCGAGATCAGAACCAAATGATGGGCAATCGACAACAGCACAGCAATCGTGAGACGTCGGAAACGACACAAACCATTTTTATAATTTAAAAAGTTCCGAGGCAAAGAATCCATAGAATGTTTTGGGTTTTTTTTGTTTGTTTTGTTTTTTTTTACGGTACGCGGGCCTCTCACTGCTGTGGCCTCTCCCACTGCGGAGCACAGCTCCGGACGTGCAGGTTCAGTGGCCGTGGCTCACGGGCCTAGCCGCTCCGCGGCATGTGGGATCTTCCCCGACCGGGACACGAACCCGTGCCCCCTGCATCGGCAGGCGGACTCTCAACCACTGCGCCACCAGGGAAGCCCTCATAGGATGTTTAAAGAAGCCCTGAAGGTATCTATTTTTCATGGATTATTACTTATGTATTTATTAAGATATTCTTAAAAACAAGGTTTTAAAAGCAGATGCTAGAACACATGTCTGAGGTTCAGAGTTGTGCTCTGCTTCTTACTAGTGACATCACCTCCCATTTGCTCAACGCTCAACAATCCCGCCCCACCCAGGCATCTCCGACCAAGGCTCTGTAACAACATGCAGGAAGCTTGAGTGGGGATTTTAGCAGAAGTGGAGCCTTAACTGGGGGAGGAAGATGACTGGCCACACACATCCCAACCACTATGTGGTCAATCCTAGAGAATGTTCCACGTGCACTTGAAAAGAATGCATCTTCTGGTGTTTTGGGATGTAATGGCCTGAAAAGGTCAATTAAGTCTAATTGTTCTACTGTATCATTTAGGACCTCTGTTGCCTTATTGATTTTCTGTCTAGAAGATCTGTCCACTGATGTGAGTGGGGTGTTAGATCTCCTACTATTGTATTCCCATCAATTTCTCCCTTTATGTCCGTAAGTATTTGTTTTGTATATTTGGGTGCTCCTATATCAGGTGCATATATGTTGATTGACAAGTGTAATATTCTCTTCTCTTATTGATCCTTATTCTCTTATTGATCATATCGCGTCCTTCTTTACTTTCTTTATGGTCTTTGTTTTAAAGCCTTCTTTGTCTGATATGCGAGCCCCACTCTCCTGTCATTTCCATTTGCACGCTGAATACTAGGGATGGTCATATATTTGAGTCCACGTTTGCCTGCCAGGAACAAGGTGATCCCTGGCCAGGCAGTGTGTTCTCCAAAACGCCTGCATGAACACCAGAGCCCCGTGGGCCTCTGGCTAGGGCAGGGCATCACCCTGCACCCTGCTTTCCCCTGTGTCCACCCCATGGCTCCCTGGCCACTGTTGGATGTGGTCAGTGTCACATGGTGGATTTTCATATTTTCTCAGCCCCTTCCTGGAGTGCTACTGGGATCTGAAAGCTATTCTGGAAGCCTGGCCCTCTCTTGTACTTTTCTCCTTCATTAGGTTGTGATGAGGGATTCCTGCATCTCTCTTACCATCTCTTTTTTACCTACACAACGCTTTGGCCTCACTGCTGTTAGCTCATCCTCAGAGCACCTCCAGGGTCTCTCCATAACACTCCTACGTGCACAGAAGCAGCCTGCCTTTGGACTTACAGCTCGGCTGCAAGCAGATGACTCTGCTCACTACCAACATGGGGCACGAGAGAACACAGGCTATATTTTTTCCATTCCAGGGCTTCAAATGTAGCTTGAGACAGCAAACATTTACAAATTTTAAAAAGACAAAAATGCAAAACCAATTTCAACTCATAAGGAAGTGAGCCATCTTCTCTGCTGCAATTGCCCTTTTTGCTGCCCTAAGACCACAGTGGCAGTGTTCTTCTTACCCTGCAAGGCTTAGCTCCTCTGTCTTGTCTGAAGATTCTCTCTATGAGATTAGGAACCAGGTCTTTTCAATTTTACATCCCCAGGGCTCATCACGGTGCCTGTTACTGTGAGGTGTTCTACCGGATGCTAAATTTGTTGAGGGCTAAAGTGGCGGGTCCACCTTCTTCACATTGACTGCTGTGGGACAGTCAGTTTCACTATTCAGTTACCTAATGATTCAGAAGTCTGTCGCACATTGTTAATAAAAGAGAATCACGTGACACATTTCTCCAAAGAAGACATACGGATGGCCAGTAGGCACCTGAAAAGATGTTTAATATCACTAATTATTAGAGAAATGAAAATCAGAACTACAGTCAGATACCACCTCACACCAGTCAGAATGGCCATCGTTAAATAGTCTACAGGGACTTCCCTGGTGGCGCAATGGTGAAGAACCCACCTGCCAATGCAGGGGACACGGGTTTGATCCCTGGTCCGGGAAGATCCCACATGCCACAGGCCAACTAAGCCCGTGCGTCACAACTACTGAGCCCACACACTACAACTTCTGAAGCCCACGCACGTAGAGCCCGTGCTCCACAATAAGAGGAGCCACTGCAGTGAGAAGCCTACGCACCACACCGAAGAGTAGCCCCCCGCTCTCCACAGCTAAAGAAAGCTTACGTGCAGCAACGAAGACCCAATGCAGCCAAACAAAATAATAAATTAAAAAAAAAGTCTACAAATAACGAATGCTGGAGAGGGTGTGGAGAAAAGGGAACCCTCCTACACTGTTGGTGGGAATCTAAATTTGTACAGCCACTATGGAGAACAGTATGGAGGTTCCTTAAAAATCTAAAAATAGAACTGCCATACGATCCTGTGAGCCCACTCTTGGGCATATAACTGGAGAAAACTACAATTCGAGAATATACATGCACCCCAATGTTCATAGCAGCACTATTCACAATAGCCAAGACATGGAAGCAACCTAAGTGTCCATCGACAGATGAGTGGATAAAGCAGATGTGCTACATACACAACGGAATATTACTCAGCCATAAAAAAGAATGAAATAATGCCATTTACAGCTACATGGATGGACCTAGAGATTGTCATACTGAGTGAAGTAAGTCAGACAAAAGGACAAGTATCATATGATATCGCTTAACTGTGGAATCTAAAAAAATGGTACAAATGAACCTATTTACAAAATAGAAGTAGAGGGCTTCCCTGGTGGTGCAGTGGTTGAGAGTCCGCCTGCCGATGCAGGGGACACGGGTTCGTGCCCCGGTCCGGGAAGATCCCGCATGCCGCGGAGCGGCTGGGCCCGTGAGCCATGGCCGCTGAGCCTGCGCGTCTGGAGCCTGTGCTCCGCAACGGGAGAGGCCACAACAGTGAGAGGCCCGCGTACCGCAAAAAAAAAAAAAAAAAAAAAGAAGAAGTAGAGTCACAGATGTAGAAAACAAACTTATAGTTACCAGAGGGGAAGCGGGGGGTAAATTAGGAGTTTGGGATTAACAGATACACACTTCTATATATAAAACAGATAACCAACAAGGACCTGTACTATATAGCACAGGGAACTATATTCAATATCTTGTAATAACCTGTAATGGAAAAGAATCTGAAAGAGAATAGTTTTATATGTATACATACGTATATAACTGAATCACTGTGCTGTATACCTGAAACTAACACAATATTGTAAATAAACTATACTTAAATAAAAATTTAAAAAAATTAAAATTAAAAATAAAACAGAATCATGCGAACATCGTAATGTTAATGTCAGCCAACATTTCCTCATTCTCCAGGAAGCATCACCTGGTCAGGGCAGTTAAATGACAAGGACAGTTCTACTCATTAACCACGAGGTGGCATATGTATTATTTAGATTTGTGTGTGTGTGCAGAGATTTATGTGCATATATATATATTCAGATATATACACATGTATAATGTGATTTTGAGGAAATACTGAGACAACCTCTAAGAAAAATATATTTTCCTATTACGTCCCCGTAGCCAAGGGGTGGTTCTTAGGAGGAAGAGAGGCTGATGTAAAGGGGCAGGAGATGGGTGCCCAGGAGCAGAGACATCGTGCTGGGAAAAAGAGCAGGAAGGACGGGATTCCGCGTGGAGAACAAAGCCATTAAATCTCGCCCCAGATTCCAGAGACACATGGCGAGGGCTGACACCGATCCTGTGTTTTCAGAGGGTCCTGGAAGAAGAGGGTCTGAGGCGCTCACCCCTGTGGGCAGCTGAGAGGGGCTCCTGCAGCACCCACCTGCTCCAGCTGCCAGGGGAGAACCGCTGCTACCCAGCCAGGCTGGGCTCCCGGAAGAAAGCATGCGGAGTCATGAAAAGCACACGCTCTCAGATTCTGTCAAAGCAGCTCTGCCATCCAGCCGTTGGGAGTTAATCACTCCTCAAACTGTTTTCCTCATTATTTCTAAACTGGAGCAACTATTTGACCTCATGTTGAGAGAATTAAGGAACAGAATGCACTCAATGTAGTGCCGGCCACAGAGAAAGAAAAGTGATGCGTGGTCATTCTTGCTAGAAGTTATCATTGCAGGGGAGAGGCTGGGTTCTCACTGGAAACAGCTGAGATGGGGGTAGGCCTGGGTCAGCCACGAAATTTCAGGAGACGTTTTACACTTCTTCGCATTCAAAGACTCCTGGGAAGGATAACATTCTCGGCTTTGTACGTTGGTTGGGAAGAACTTGTCCTGACAGCTGGACTTTTTGTATTTTGTTTTTTTTTTAATTGAAGTACAGTTGATTTACAGTGTTGTGTTAGTTTCTGCTGTACAGCAAAGTGACTCAGTTATACATATATATATATATATTCTTTTTAATATTGCTGTCCATTATGGTTTATCCCAGGACATTGAATATAGTTCCCTGTGCTACACAGTAAGGCCTTGTTGTCCATCCATTCTATAGGTGAGATGTCAGGTGTGAGAGGATACTGGCCATTGGATGGGGTGATATCACAGGAGGAGTGTTAAGGTACAGGATGTAAAGGGTTGTCAGAAGAAAAAGCAAGCTGCAGATAAGCTCCTTCTACTTGACCATTTTGCTGCTAAGAGGAGGGCCGGCCAGTACCACCCCCAGTCCGCGACCCAGCCCAGTTTGCCCAGTAAGAACGACCCAAAGCACGACTTACTCTTTCGAGGCGCGTAACAGAAATTCCTCGATGGCGTGGTTAAATCCTGCCTCTGCTGTCTCCTTTTGCTGCCCAGATGTGATGCAGAATACCTCAGTTCTCCGTAACTCTCCTTTCCCAGGCTGGAATTAGGACTGAATAGATGGGATTCAGCCAACTTGAATCTCTGTCAACTTGGGAGTCAAATCGTATGATATTTTCTTGGAGACTATGGTGAAAAACCCAAAATACTCAAAAGACAGTTATTCTTGGGATATTTATGATTTATCTGGAGCCAGAAAATTAAAGACATTTATAAAAGGCAGATTTCTACGGAAGAAAAAGATTTTTTTTATCATGCCTTTACCTGAAAGCCAGATCGTGTTTAGAATGTGCAAATTGGAAGCAGATCGGGTAAGTGCCGCTGCTTACGGCTTGGGCCTCTTGAAGTTGAGAAAAAGCCCAAATATGAACCAATCGATTTGTCTGCTCTTAGGAAGCTTATCTGTCAGGAGCTATTATCTTATATTGTAGTAATAGACACGCCTTGCCTACTGAAGAGAGAGGTGTGGAGTTGTGCAAACTTCCAAGAGGATATTCACTAAGGCAACGTTTCCCACAACAGATGTGCTTAAGACGAACTGGTTCCCTGAGATGAAAGTACGTTATCTGTGCTAATCAAGCTTGGAAGCGCACCAGATTAAACAAACGCAACTCAGTTTCTTTTCCTTGGGAAGTTTCAGTCTTTTATATAAGCTTAATATATACATTTCATATTTTTCATTATGATTTTTCAAGGGTGAGAAGTCAATACTTAGCATCTCCTGAATTTATTTGACAGCAGGCTTTTTCTCTGAAAATAATTTTCACATAACAACACATGATGGGAAATATTGCACGAAAGTCATTCATCAGTCTACTGACGGTTAATGCACGGTCAGCTCTTTAAAATAATAAACTTGCTAGCTTTCTAGAATCTTTGGGAGACAAAAGCCCATCACTAATTCTAACCAAATTAACCACCACTTGCTGGAGCTAAGGGGATATAAAACCAACATCATTTCTGCATGGAAGAGATATAAAATAAATATATAAACTATATAAGGTATATAAAATAAAATAGAAACAACTTGTTTTGGCCTGTGGATGGGGAGAGTGAACCTGGCAGTTACCAACTGAGCGATAGTTTTTCTTTGTAGACGATTTCAGCCTGTAGAGACATATGACAGACATCTTGAAACCCAAGGGGCAGTGATTTCCTTTATACTGATTAACAGTCACTTCAATCCAAAAGGAGAAATGCAGGGTAATGTATATCCTGATTGAACAGAGGAGTGTAGAGTCCTATAAGACTCCAAGATGATATTCATTGGAATGACGCTGCCCAAAGATATAAATGTTCTCGGATCACCGGTACATAGTGGGAAACAACGAGCAAACACATACACGGGCACGCATGCGCGTGAGTGGGAATGCACACACACACACACACACACACACACACACACACACTCTCACACACATGCTCTACTCCAGGCTGAGAAAAGTAAGACCTAAATATCCTGGCCATTAGCAAGAGCTGGGATTTTAAGCTTACTACATCGGATTCTCATTCCACTGAAAGTAAGAGTTTTCTCTCTTAGAGATAGTCATAATAAAACACGAGAAAACCAGAGTGTGTTTCTCACTTTCCTGCTCAGTGGATTACACTGCCCCGACTCAGCAGTCAGATGCCATACACAGGAGAAGCCACTGGAGGAAAAGAAGCACGTAACGTTTGCTCTCAATGAGATCCACACCTCGAGGTAAACTATGCAGAGGCAGGGCTGAGTGACGTCACAGAAACAAACCACTCCGTGGTCTGGAGGAGGGAGGCGCTAGGTCACACATGGACATCGTGTTTCTCTCGGAAGCCGGGGAGGATTTTAAGATGTGAAAGAAGAGGATGCTGGCTTGGCAGCCATCCAGAGGGTACAGGAATCAGAAAACGAGTGTGTCCTGCGGTTAGTACCTGGACACCGAGGGTGACCGACCAAACCAGCCTGAGGCAAAGGCGGCTGCCGTGTCCATTCCCAGGCATCTAACTGGGAGTTCAGAGCTAGTGGGGGAGGGGGCACACTTGGAAAGCTTGGAAGTGAATCGCAAGTTACAAACGGCTTAAGACCCAGGAGGTACAGGAGACAAGCACGTGGGGTGTTGGGGTAGCGTTGAAGAGACAAGAGAAGGAGAAGGCAGCCTCTGGCATGATTCTGATGGATGATCTGGGCTCCTGGCTTGGTCTTGACTGTAAGGAACTGGCCGCTCTTCCCTCTCTCTCTCTCTAAGGCACCTTCCAGGCACCCCTGGGGAAGTGCCAGGGTGAAGGACTCAAGGAGTAACCTCTTGGGCTGTGTCCTCCTCTGCTCTGGAAAAAAACCTGCGTGTGCCTCTAAGAGAAAATAGTGAAATTACAGAGCAGACCCAGCCTCTGTTGAGGGAATGACCCTCTCAGACCTCTCCAGCTCTCGGCCAGACGACGCCAAATCCCTCTCCCAAATGAGCCTGCACCAGAAGCCGCCTTCCGGGGCCCCGAGAATGACCTTCACACCTGGACTCTGAGTCATCTTGTTAAAGTGATCGCCGTTATTCAGGGTGGGTCCTGAGGGAAATTAAGAAGGATCCCTTCCTCCCTCACCCCGCCCCAGGGTGCGAGAGGCCTTGAAGGACAAGCCCAGTCTGTTCCAGGTCTCATCTCTCCAAGTAGAAAAGACGTGAACAATGTCACAACATAGGAGAGCCTCCTACCAGCATTTGGTCTGGAAAGACAGAAGGAAGAATTCAAAGGATGAATTATAATAAAGGGACTTTAGGCACGTGACTTTGGGGTAGGAGAGATCTGACGGGGTGAGAGCCCTTCTAATTGGCCGGTGGGAGCCCTGCAAGCCTCAGGACAGGTCTGCTGCCCCCAGCACTCGGAGGATACAGGCGCCACGTGCCAGGGCCTCTGCCCACAGGCTCGGAGGGCGGGGAGGAAGTGATGATGAGTTTAGCTAATGCTGCCTTTGAGCCACTGTGGCCACTGCTGAGCTGAGTCCCAGCCCTGAAGGTGATATGGACCAGGGTTCTTGGCCTTCCCCCCTCCCCCAACAGAACTTGACTAGATGCCAGACAAGAAATTTGGCCAAAGCTTAGCAGGGGGCGTGAGAACAAGTAAGCTTCCTTGGCTCGCTCTGAGGGGGCGTGGCTCTGAGGGGGCGTGGCGCGAGCTTGTTCCTTACAGGGCGTGAGGGTCGCGGTGCGTCCAGGGGTCGTGCAGGAGACGTGGCTTAGGTGTTTTGCCCAGCCCTCAGGTGGTGTTGCGTGCAGGGGGCGTGCGCAGTGCCCTGCTTTTGCTCCCGTCACCCAGGTTTTGCTCTGGGCTCTTCAGAAGTGGCAGCTGGGTTTTTTTGGTCTCTTTGTATCGTTTGTCCAGAATCTGCCCATGCATGCACGCAGTTATTTTTAGTCCCTTATAGTTTCTTTGTATTTTGTTGCTGGAGGAGACGTTTGTCCAGGTGCAGGCACTGCTGGCAAAGGGTCCCACGTCCCAGCCTGACTCAAAGGGAGCGTGCAGCTGACGGGGACGTGGCCCCCAGGGAGGCCTGGAACATGAGTTTCCTCTTTGCTCTGAGTGCGGATGACTTTTACCGAGTGTGTGTTTCAGGGCTCACGGAGCAGCCTCGGTCCACCCAGGTTCTGAGATGCTCCCTGGGAAGGGCCACAAGGGGCTTCTTGAGGAAGGAAGTCAGGCTTAGAGGAGAACAAGGGCCCACAGACTCAGCACTCCGCCTGCCAGCCAAGAGAAGTGTGCTGGGTCTCTGGGGTCAGCTTTTCCGAGGGTTCGCATCCTACTTGGAAATGTGTTGCAGTCGTGTCCTAACCAAGAGACACGATCATCAAAAAGACTTGCAACCAGGCCACACGGACACTTGGTTTCCCCGAAGTTTGTTAATGAAAGAAGGGCAGGAAAGTCAGCATGGGGCAGGGACATCTGGCTGCCACTCTGGGGTCTTGAAAAAGCCCACTGTGACTAGGGGTCCCCTGCAGTTAGAGTAATGTCTCTCCCAAGAAACAGCTCTCCCTTCTGGAACGTCTCATGTAAAGAGCCGTTTTCCAAGTCAGTCAAGTTCTTTCTTATAAATGCTTACCAGGTGTCCTATTTGGGGGCATAGGGGCCTGGTGTTCCCATGCGGGTGCTCCAGCAGTGCCCTGATGACCTCGTATGGATTAGAAGCTCTTGTATGCACACTCACCTGCTGATTCCAGGTCATGGACCTGATGGAGACCTTCTAGGCATTATTACCAGTACGTCAGGGAATTCCCTAGAGGGGGCCTTGGAAATCCCATGGAGAGCCAATTCCCCGGAAATGGGTGTGTCCAATTCCTTCAGTCACTCCACTCAACACACATTTAGCAAGCGCCTACTGTGTGCCTACTGTTCTGGGTGGTAAGAACTCAAAGATAAATAGAACATAGTTTGTCTTGGAACAGCTTACATCTGTACAGTTTAAAAAGGGAGCGGACTTCCTTGGTGGTCCAGTGGTTAAAACTCCGCCCTTCCAACACAGGGGGGTGTGGGTTCAATCCCTGGTCGCGAAACGAGGATCCCATATGCCACACGGCGCTGCCCCCAAAAATAAATAAATAAAATTAAAGAATTAAAAGGGACCAAAGCCTTTAAAATGAAGAAGGTGGGTTTCCCTGGTGGCGCAGTGGTTAAGAATCCGTCTGCCAATCCAGGGGACATGGGTTTCATCCTTGGTCTAGGAAGATTCCCACATGCTGTGAAGCAACTAAGCCTGTGCACCACAACTGCTGAGCCTGCCTCTAGAGCCCACAAGCCACAACTACTGAGCCCATGAGCCACAACTACTGAGCCCACGAGCCACAACTACTGAGCCTGAGCTCTAGAGCCCATGCTCCACAACAAGAGAAGCCACTGCAATGAGAAGCCCGTGCACCACAATGAAGAGTAGCCCCTGCTCGCCGCAACTAGAGAAAGCCCGCGCGCAGCAACGAAGTCCCAACACAGCCAAAAATAAAATTTTTTAAAAATGAAATAAAGTAAAAGGAGGAAGGTATTTGATGATACTGACCAGGGCTGGATTTAGAAAATGAGAAGCACGGTATTATTCACTCTGCGACCAGGATAAACTACAGGTATTAGGACCCAGCTTTTTCCTTTTTCAAAATAAGGGGACTGGGCTAGGTGATCTATTTCAGACCTTCTAATCTCTTGAGACCTACCCGTGCCCCTTGGGGAGTCTACTGCCAACACGGCCTTTTCATTCCCTCTAATGCCAGCCCTCTGGGACAACACTGAAGTTTCCTGTCATCTCAGCTGTCTGGATAGGACCCTGCCCTCTCCCTATATGAAGAGAGACTTGTGGGCTCCCAACAGGCCTCAGACAGGTGAGGGCCGGCTCCTTAGGAGATGAAGAAGCCCCTTACAGTCTTACTGAGCCCCTTCTATGTGCCAGACTCCTTCTTCGCTTCGCTTATTTATGTGAACATCAAAGTTAAGAACGCTGAGGCCAGAGGGCCTTCGCCGCCTGCACAGAGTCAGGCAGAGCTGTGAAGCCCCAGAGCTGGGGATGGGCTCCACACACCGTGAGTAAGGGAGTCAGTGAAAATACCCTGAGAAAATGAATGAGCGAGCCCTGGGTGACCGAACAGACTGCATCCTGCTGGTCTGCACCTGCTGCCGGTCCAGTCTAGCATCGCATCTGGTTTGGGGTAGGGTAGAGATCATGGGCATTAGAATTTCTGGTTGGAAAAGCAGATGAGGCTAGGCCGAGAGCACCAGGTTGGTTTTGCCTTCCTCCAGTAATCGGTGGAAGCCGTGGAGGGTTGTGAGTGTAGGGGCAGGGGTGGTGGGTGTCACCATGCGGTCTAGGAAGGTCACCTGGCGGCACTGGGTCTGAGGGAGGTGGAGAGGCTGGGAGAACTCTTCTGAAGTGGACAAAGAGGGACTGAGTCGAGGAAAGAGGAGAGACAAGCGAAGAAGCAGCCAAAGTCAGATGTGTTACGGAGAATTCAGAATTCATACTTCCTGAGTGAGGAGGAAATATAGGGGAGAAAGGGACCAAATCTAGCCTGGTAGTTATTTCTTTCAGTTATGCTCATGAGCGCTTGCAATGAACCAAGTGCTGTGACACCTTACTTACCCCATCTTATCTGGCCTTCCCAAGAGCCCCCTGAGACAGGATCCGTGATTATCCCCACTGTATGGACGAGAACACTGAGGCACACAGGGCTCATATGAAATGTCTAAGTGCTGGTAGACATCACCATCTGGAGGGCCCGCCCCTCACACTCAACGAGCTAAATTGACCATTGCCCCCGCCCCTGCTCTTCCTCTAAGTTTCCCTGTTTGTTTGTTTGTTTAATATTTATTTATTTATTTGGCTGCCCCAGGTCTTAGTGCAGCACGCGGGATCTTTGTTGCGGCATGTAAACTCTTAGTTGTGGCATGCATGTGGGATCTGGTTCCCTGACCAGGGATCGAACCCCGGGCCCCCTTCATTGGGAGCGCGGAGTCTTAACCACTGGACCACCAGGGAAGTCCCTTCCCTGTTTTAATGAACACCGACACCATGCTTTTAGAGACTCAGGGCCAGAGCTCAGAAGAAATGTGTCATGTCTGTCCTTTCAATTGTCTGTGTCTCTTATGACTCAAGCGTTGCATTAGGTGCTAGGGTTACAGGTATCAAAGGTGTGCTCCTGGCCCACAAGACAGGATGCTGGGAGCCAGTGGAGGAGTGTGTCAAGTCCAGGGCAGGGAAGAGAGGCAGGGAGGTTTTCAAAGGAGGCCCGGTGTTCCTCGTGCTTCCTCTCTGCACACTGCCCCTTGGTCGCAGTGGTGCCATAGAGATGGACCTGGCATTTTCCACCTGCCCAACTCCACCTCCAGTTTCAATTCCTGAAGTGAAAACCATTAGAAGTCTCCAAAATAAAGCTATGACCTTTTAAAGTCCTGAGCAATTCAGTTTCCTGCAAGAGTGTTCAAAGAGAGCCACGAATTTGATAAATAGGCAGCCTGGGTTCTAACGCCGGCATCACTGCTGTGTCTTTGAGAAGCATTTGTTTGTTATCCATTGATGCCGGGCCTAACTTCCCAAAATGTTAAAAGCCCAAGTACAATAAAACTCTTTAAATGATATGTGTAGATTAAGCTCTGAGTAATGGAGTAGGGAGCAAGGGAATCCCAGAAATCTAGAACTAAGAGAAAACTATTGAGCAGAGACCTTAACTCCAAACTTCCTGGCAGCCAAGAGAAAAATAAGACAAAGGAGCTTTTTAAAAATTAACTAATTTAAAAAACTTTTATTGTGGTAAGAACGCTTAACATGAGGTCTACCCTCCTAATTTTTTAAATGTATTTTATTGAAGTATAGTTGATTTACAATGTTGTGTGAATTTCTGCTGTACGGCAAAGTGAATCAGTTATACATGTATACATTCTTTTTAAAATTCTTTTCCGTTGTGGTTTATCACAGGATACTGAATATAGTTCCCTGTGCTCTACAGTCGGACCTTGTTGTTTATCCATCCTATAGATAATAGCTTGCATCTGCTAATCCCAGCCTCCCACTCCATCCCTCTCCCTCTCCCCCTCCCCCTTGGCAACCACAAGTCTGTTCTTTACGTCTGTGAGTCTGCTTCTGTTTGGTAGATAAGTTCATTTGTGTCCTATTTTAGATTCCACATATAAATGATGTCATATGGTATTTGTCTTTCTCTTTCTGACTTACTTCACTTAGTGTGATCATCTCTACGTCCATCCATGTTGCTGCAAATGGCATTATCTCATTCTTTTTTATGGCTGAGTAATATTCCACCTCCTAACAAATTTTTTAACGCATGGTCCATTATTGTTGACCTCGGGTACTATGTCGTACAGCAGATCTGTAGAGCTTATTCATCTCACTTAACTGAAACTTTATGCCCATTGATTAGTAACTCCACATTTTCCTCTCCTTCCAGCCCCTGGCAATCATCATTTTACTCTTTGATTCCATGATTTTGACTATTTAAATACCTCACACAAGTGGAATCATGCAGTATTTGTCTTTCTAAGACTGGCTTATTTCACTTAGCATAAGGTCGTCAAGATTCATTCATGCAGGGCTTCCCTGGTGGCGCAGTGGTTGAGAGTCCGCCTGCCAATGCAGAGGACACGGGTTCGTGCCCCAGTCCGGGAAGATCCCACATGCCACGGAGCGGCTGGGACCGTGAGCCATGGCCGCTGAGCCTGCGTGTCCGGAGCCTGTGCTCCTCGACGGGAGAGACCACAACAGTGAGAGGCCCGCATACCACAAAAAAAAAAAAAAACAAAAAACAAAACACACACACAAAAAAAGATTCATTCATGCTGTCATGTGTTGCTGAATTTCCTTCTTTTATAAGCCTGACAGAATTCCATTGTATGTATTTACCACATTTCTTTACCCATTTATCTGTCAATAGACATTTATGTTGTTTCCACACGTTGGCTATTGTGAATAGTGCTGCAATGAACATGGACTAAAGATATCTCTTTGATATCCTGATTGCAATTCTTTTGGATAAATACCCAGAAGTGGCATTGCTGGATCATATGGCAGTTCTATTTTTCATATTTTGAAGAACTTCAATACTATTTTCCATAGTGACTGCACCATTTTGCATTCCACCAACAGTGTACAAAGGTTTCAATTTCTTCACATTCTCACCAACATTTACTGTCTTTTCTTTTGTTGATGATATCCATGCTGACAGGTGTGAGGTAATATCTCATTGTGGTTTTGATTTGCATTTCCCTGAGGATTAGTGATGTTGAACCTTTTTCTCATATACCTGTTGGCCATTTGCATGTCTTCTTTGGAGACATGCCTATTCAAGTCCTTAGCCCACTTTTAAATTAGCTTATTAGATTTTTACTATTGAATTGTGGGAGCTTCTTATTTTTTTGGATATTAACCCCTATTCAGATACATAATCTGCAAATGTTCTCTCCCATTCCTTACGTTGCCTTTTCACTCTGTTGATCATTTCCTTTGTTGTGTGGAAGCTTTTTAGTTCAATGCAGTTCTGCTTGTTTATCACTGGTTTTGTGGTCTGCACTTTTGGTGTCATATTCATGAAATCATTGCCAAGACCAATGTCAAGACCAGCGTTTTTTCCCCTGTTTTCATCTAAGAGTTTCATAGTTTCAGGTCTTACGTTTAAGTCTTTAATCCATCTTGAGTTGATATTTGTGTATGATGTAAGATTAGGGTCCAATTTCATTCTTTTGCGGGGAGCTATCCAGTTTGCCCAACTGGAAACAAGTCTTAGAATTAGTAGAAGCAAACCTTTTTCCCAGCTCCGAATCTCTGAAAGAGATAGGGCAGTCTATCTCCTTCACTGGCTTTTTTTTTTTTTTTTTGCGGTACATGGGCCTCTCATTGCTGCGGCCTCTCCCGTTGCGGAGCACAGGCCCCAGACGCGCAGGCTCAGCGGCCATGGCTCACGGGCCCAGCCGCTCCGCGGCACGTGGGATCTTCCCAGACGGGGACACGAACCCGTGTCTCCTGCATCGGCAGGCGGACTCTCAACCACTGCGCCACCAGGGAAGCCCTTCACTGGCTTTTACACTGACAAAGATGTGTGCGTGTGCCGTGCCTTCCCAGACAGGGAGCCCCCTGCGGACAAGGACTGTGCCTTAGCCCCTTTTCTCCTCCAGGTATCAGCACATAACAGACATTTGATCAATATTCTTTGATGAATAACTGGACAAATACTTTTTTGTATGAGGGTCTCTTAAGAGCAAAAGACAGAATTTTAGGTAACAAACTTTTAAAAACATGGACGTCATTAATTTGGTCATATCTGATGTGGATCCTCACTGGACAGTTGAGGGATGACATTAACTCCTAGGTCTTTAATCCCTTTCACCAAAGTCACCGAATCTGGTATGCAAAGAGTTATGTGACTAAAGTTGAGTTATGTAACTAAAGCGTTACCTATGCCCCAGAAGCTACTTTTGCCAATTATTTTAAAGATTTTTGAGTGGCTTTCTCTTCTCCCAGTATAGTGTTTAACCCTATTTTTTCAAATGAAAAGCCATAATATTTAGTACCATTTCTGTAGCTAACACTAAAAAAAATTGAATGAATGAATGAGCAGATGAGTGACTGGTGAACAGACTGCCTTCTCACTTCTCTGGGCTTTAAAAGAACAACAGCAAAAACAAACTATTAAAGCTTCCTAAGTAAAGTTGTATCTCCTTTGAGGCAAGGCCAACCAGACATACACATATGAAACTATATCCTTTCCCTATATATTTTCATACAGCTTGCAGTTGCCCCAGCCTTCCAATAACCCCTTTTTCACAATCAGCCCGGCCCATCCTTTCATTCTGGACTTTTTTTTTTTTTTTTTTTGTGGCCGCATCTCGTTAGTTCCCCAACCAGGGATCGAACTGTGCCCCCTGCAGTGCAAGCTCAGAGTCCTAACAACTGGACCGCCAGAGAAGTCCCCATTCTTCAATAGATATATATTAAATACCTCCTATGTGCCCGGTCCTGTTCTAGACATTTGGAATCTATCAGTGAGAAAAACATGGAGCTTATCTTCTATTCTTTCTGAATATTTCCTATATGCATGACCACATCATCCTGAGTGCTTTCAACCTGATCCGTCCCTAGAAGTTGAGCACATGTTGGTCTGGTCTAGGCTTGCTCGGAGAACTACAAGATGCTCCGGCCACCTGGGGTTCCTGCAGAGCAGGGTGGCCTGGTAGAAGATGCTCTCCACTGACCATCTGCACCCCTGGATTCTGGTCCAGTCTCTGACCCCCTCACCGTAACTTTGGGCAATTTACTGACCTCGGTTGGATTAGATAAGATATTTTTAACTTGGATTCGTGGTCTGTCTAAAATTATATAGGACATTTTTCTGGGGCTTTTTCTCAGCAGAATGGAGCTAATAAGTTAGGGGAGAATGAAAGGAATCCAGACTGATTTAATGTGACGCACACTGAAAATGTCAAAGGGTTACGGTGGAAGAGAGTTGGATAGAGTTGAATGGAGGGTGATGGGAGCAGGAAGAAAGTCAGGGCCAACTGGATGGGTGGACGGCGAATTTGGGGAGGAATGTGAGAGACGACAGAGAGATTTTAGTTGGCATTACCGTCTGTGTGAGAAATAGAGAGAGATGGTGAAAGGAGATGGCTAGATGCTTTCCTGAGTACAGCAAATGAAATTTCCTTTAATATTTGGTGAGAAACTTCAGTAATGAATTGAATCGGTTTATGAAATCTTGGTTGTCACAAAACTTTTGTTTCTCAGATTGAGATCTTATGTTAATACTGGCTCCATATATGGGTATCAGACAGGATTTTTGGTTGCAGGTAACAGATGGTAACTCACACTGATCAAGAACAAAAGGGGTTTAATAAGAGGGTTCAGAATTCTCACAAAATTGCTGGGAAGGCCAGACAACCCGACTTGGCTAAAATTCCAGGGACAATGGCCACAATTATGCAGCAGGACTGGCTTGATGAGAAATCGTTACTACTTCCACCCCACTGGACGCTACGGGACATTACCGTTGTTTCCCACCATGCTACTCTGACAAGGGTCACCATCTCACAGATAATTTCACTCCGAAAACTGATGTCTCTGCCTCCATACATACTAATAAAACCGCTCCACAGTGCATCCTTTCTCTGGTGTTCAATAAAGTCTCACACAAGTGGGTCTGATGGGTGAAGAATAGGTGTCACACCTACACCTTAGCTTCAAAGAAGTAGGTGAGCTTTTATGATCTTCCTTAGGAGGGTCCATAAGACTGGATATTCTCCAAACGTAGCTTCTAGGCAGCCCACAAATGCCAAGACCCACTAGATTCATTGATCCCTGAAGTCCGCCATGGAGAGTGGTACCCTAGGCAGATAGCGCTGATGCTTCATTAGACGCACAGGTAGTGAGAGACACTTACAGCTGTGTCTGGGCTGAAAGGACACCGACCAAAAACGATTTGTGACTTGCTACGACAGGAGAAAGGGCAACTCAGTTTGGCCACTGAACTCCAAGCTTAGACCTGAGGTGAGTTCTTAAAGGAAAAGCTGTGGAGTTGGGCTGAGGTAGAAGAAAAGAAGGCTCTGGGGCAGAGGGCTGGGATCTATGGGGTTGCAGCTTTCGCTCAGAACTAAACCTCACCTTTGAGAGCAGCCCGCTGACCACACTGAGGCTCCATCCCTGGGTGCCTTTGACATTGATGCATGTCCCTAGAACCACAGAAACGATTTTCCTCATGGCACTGAGACAGCCACCTGCTATGTTCGGTAAGTGTTTCCCCCACTACTGAAAGAAAAGGGAAAAAAGCACTTACCCTCCTGGATTTTCTCCCCAACTATTTTCTTCCCATCTTCGTGTGCCCAAGAACCTCATTTTTGCTTTGCAAAACCCACTTCCTCAAAGTAAAAGTCATTGCCAACATTCAAAGCGTTTTTCAAAGGGAAACTTTTTCCTAAAAATATCTCTGATGCCTTTGGCCAGACTTAATTACCAACCTCCTTCTGCGCCATCTCAGTTCCTTTTAACCTTCGATTATAGCACGTTCGGGAATTGTGGTACTTGCTGCAGTGTCGTAGCTCTTCTTCCTGTAACTCAGGTGTCCCAGGCTAGATAAGCACTAGGGACTGTGTTTACTAGCGACATTACTTTGCCACTCATTAACTTAGGGTCAGAGTCTAACTCCATTATAAATGGTCAAAAGAAGGTGACATGGATTTTAATGGCCATTCCACATGAGGAGTTTCAAATTATGTTTTGAAAAAGGTCAGCATTTTGAGATTAACTGGAGAACTCCTCAAGGTGACTCTTTCGGGAGACCCAGTATTTGTCTGGATACATAAATTTTGGGCGTGTCTGTCTCAAAAGAAAGAAGTCTTCGTACCTAAGGTCCTTATTGTCTTTGGGCTCTGTCCAACTGCAAGTGTGAGGGAGGCCAAAACTGTGACTTTCCTGCCTCAGCACCCCTGAGGGAACCCAGGGTGCTTTCTCCAGGCCAAGGGGAGGGTGTGGGCAGACCACGTGTTGTGAGGTCTCAGAGACCTCCAGCTCTCCAAGGGCTCCACGTCCGTTACCCAGGGGTGAAGTGGCAGACAGCCCTCGCGTCTCTGTTTCTGCTTTCTTCTGAGATAGGGATTCTTCTTAAGCAGGCCCAGATGAAAGGGCGGGCCAGCCGGGCAGCTCCCCAGGGGCAAATCGGAAGAGAGAGAGCGCATCACTGAGATAAATTTAAACAACGGTGCTTATTAACTCGGGTTTCTCTGCACAGCTTCTTCTCTAGCTGGTGAAATGGAAGTTGGTCCTTTCTCATTGAAGTCTGACAGAACCTTAGGGAAGAAAAATTTTAAAACAGCTTTTACCGATGCTACCATGACTACTAAGAATTTTGAGATGAATTCAGGACAAATCAGCTTAAGTTCCGCAGTGAGCTGAAACCCTGAAACCACGTAACATGAGGCATTGGTACTGTCACGGGGAATGACTGTCTGTATGTTCAGTCATTCATTGTGTCTCCCCAAAAGTACTCAGATCAAAAGAAATCTGAGAAAAGATTTTTCAGAAAAGTGGGAAAAGACAGCCATTTTGAGATTGCTGATTTGGTTTGGGGCACTCTGTTGATTAGTAAACTAACATGTTTCTACGTAAATTTTTTTTCTTTTTTTTTTTTTTGGGCCACAGCACGTGGCTTGCAGGGTCTTAGTTCCCAGACCAGGGACTGAACCCGTGCCCCTTGCAGTGGAAGTGTGGAGTCCTAAACACCGGACTGCCAGGGAATTCCCTAAAAATGTTTACTAAGGGAAAATGAGTTTCTTCCTGTTTCCCATTCATGAATGTTGAACATGACTTTTAAGAATGTCATGCTCCAAACCACATGCCCTGGTTGACGTCTCAGCACCGTTCACACCTGCAAGTAGGAAACCCCACCTCTGGCAGAGCTACAGAGCCCGACTCCATCCTGCCAGCCCATTCCTGCCCCCCACTTAAAGCCCGCGAGCCTGCCCGTCTGACACCCATGTATCTCTGGCCTCCGTCCAGTGTGGCCCTGTGGTGACTCGCTTGTGTCACCTCAGAGAACCTACAGTTGCCTGCTGTCACATGCTTGTGTCCATGTCCTGCTTTTGCCTGTCTCAGCTTTTTGAGGTCAGGGAGCATTCATTCCGTTTCCTTATATTCCCAAGAGCTAGCGCAATGCCAGAAACATGGTAGAAAAACGAAACAACATGGTAGACACGTGTCTGTTGAAGGAAAAAAATAAGTGGATCAATTAGATCAATTAAACTCGACCCTTTGCCTGCCGACACTTGTACCTTCTGCCAAACCCTCCTACAACTCAGTCTTTTCAGTCCCTCCAACTACCTGCCCTGCCTGGCTTCGTTGCCGTCTACACCCTGGATAAGCCTAGTCTTCAGCCAAAGGGAGTGGTGGGACTCTAGTCATCCCTTCAAAAGTGGGGAAGATTTGGATGGGATGGGAATGTGGGGGAGGAAGAGAAGTGGGGACAAGCTTCCAGGGTCCCCGACAGGCCTTTTGGGCATCTACCATTTCCTCTGTTTCAGATGCACTTTCCATCTCCTCCCGTTACCTCTCTGCCCACTTCCCCACCTCAAAACCCGCCCCCCCCCCCCCCAGTATTACTGTCCTTCAAAGCTTTTATCAAATGACAGCTCTTTCACGAACCTTCCCTGATGTCCCAGGCAAACTTGTAACTAACCTCCTTCCTTGGCCACCTTAGTATCTTTTCCGAACTTGCCAGCACTTTCCAGTGCAATCCCAGGACCTTCGTTGTCTGTGTTCATGTCTCAGCTCCACGGTGAGATCACAGCCTCCCTGCAAATGGGTATTTTTTTCGTCATTTTATTCCCATAATGGCCAGCAGAGTTAGTGTTCAATAAGTACTTCTTGGATTGAACTGATATCACCAAAGCCTTCCAGAGTGATTGCTTTAAAGGCCAGCCCTCGACTGAACACTGATTTACGGGATGTTTGTTGAAAACCATGCCGACCTGTATACCACGAGCGCTGTTAGCACATTGCTGGCTTATGCATGCACTTTTAGCTTCTAGTTACCCATCTATCAAGTTTCAAAGACTCTTCAGTATTTTAATGACTTTTCACGTTGGATTAGATTTACAAACAAAGTGACTTCCTTTAAAATACCAAAATGGGTGCCTGGCAGAGCCAGGAACCCTGAGTGAACTTCCAGAGCCCTCCCTGCCATGACCCCCTACAAATGAAGCCGGACAGTAATAATAACGACCTTGCCCTGTCGGCTTTCCATGGAGTTCTATAAACAGTAATTAAGGCAGTTTAGACATTAGTCTCAACTGCTTACCCTGGCTCTCAATGAATTAGCTAACTGCCAAGCTAGGAAGACGTGGTTTGCATATAATTTTACCAGCATGCACACGCACGCACACGGGTGACTCAGACTTGCAGATCTGCCCTTTACTGAAGCGTGGAATACACATATGCTATGGCAACAGAAACAATGGGAGAGCCAGCCAAGCCGCTCAGGGCCTCGGGAGGCAGGTGCTGTTCATTAAAACCTCCCCACTTCACAGAGGGCTGAATGAGTCACCCCGAGGCCAAACAGCTTTTCCAAGGTGTGAGGAGACCTCGCTCTAACTTTGTTTAAAAACTGTTGTGTTTGTTCAAACGTGTTTGAAAGTGTTCAGAGGAAAAGGCTTGCCCTCCTGAAACAACCTGTGTTAACAGAAAACAAACTGTCCCTTCCACATCTGGCTGGACAGTGTCCATGGAGCCTCCATAAAGCAGGTGGGAGGCTCCCAGCTGAGATGCCTCAGTCTCAGGGGAGCTGAGCCTCCACGGGGTCTGAGGATGTCGGGAGGGAGGGGAGCTCGGAGGAAGCTCTCCTGCTCTGCCCTGGAAGGAATGCCAACGGGAGTGCCCAATGGGCTGCAGAACTCAAGACCAGGAGGCAAAGCTCTGCCCGAGGGGTCTTCTAAAGCAGGATAGTGCTAAGAGCGTGGGACAGAGCAGAAGGCTCTGGGCAGGTTGACAGAGGGAATCTGGGGCACTGGAGTGAACATCAGGGGGGAGGGTGGGGTGACTTTGAACCTTAGCCGCGCATCTGTGTTCTTTTAGCGTGTGTATTCCACTCACAGCACCAAGGACTACATCAAGCTGATTTTAATGTATTTCACATTGAGCGTTTTAATGCTAAGCATTATGAGAAACAAATTATAGACATAGCTGCAGATATATAAAATGAGAGGAGGTTCTGAATCCTCTATTATCTTGCTAAATTCTTGGTTCTTGCCTTCTGCGCTTGACAACATTCTGCCTACACTTCTCATTCCATTTTATTCCGTTTCATTTTTTAACCAAGCAGAGAGAGACCTTCCCAGCTACTCACTCTTCTGATCTTATTTCTGAATGAACGGGAGGGACGTTGCTATGGTATGGACATGTTATTTCATAAATGTTGACAAATTGCGTAATACCCGATTGCGCCATTTTCTAGGATATTTTCGTAGCTTGGGCAAACGTGGCTGTACGTCAGGGTGAAACCTCAAAGACCTGAGTGGGTAGAGACACGGAGGGAGACAGCACCAGGACACAGCCTTGATGGCAGAGTCAATCCAGCCACGGGCCTTGTCCCTGAGCCCAGAGTCAGTCTAATCTCGGTGCCTGAAGCACGGGCATTTGGGCTTGCTTAGACTGGCTCCGCATTTAAGGTGGTTCAAGATAGAGGGAGGATCCGGGCAGCACACGGGGCAAGGGTGGCTCGCCATGCCAGGCAGGTGGCACCCTTAGGGCTCTGAGAGAGAAATCTGATGACAGCAGGACCGCAGCTGGTGGCCCTGGGTTAAGGGAATGGCATTAAGATGCCTGAGCCGGGAGGCTGGCAAGAATTAGGCCAACTATTGAGAGTCTCAACCAAACAGGTTACAGGGCTCAGTGAGATTCACCTGCATCAGAAACCAGGTACACATGTGCCCAAGGCTCACTTTCTGGGTCCTAGAGACGGAGACCAGGTCCCGGGCTCAGGGTCTCAACCCACTCACTTCTTTTTTTTTTTTTTTTTGGCAGCATTATTGTTTTCATTTGGAAATTGATGTTCTTATGCTGCTCCATATTTTTTTTTTTATTGAAGTACAGTTGATTTACAATGTTGTGTTAGTTTCATGTGTACAGCAAAGTGATTCAGTTATACACACATATGTATACATATATATATTCTTTGTCAGATTCTTTTCCCTTATAGGTTATTACAAGATTTTGAGTATAGATCCCTGTGCTATACAGTAGGTCCTTGTTGGTTACCTATTTTATATATGGTAGTGTGTATGTGTTAATCCCAAATTACTAATTTACCAAATCCCCCCCACTTTTCCCCTTTGGTAACCATAAGTTTGTTTTCTTTTTTTTTATTTAAATTTTTTTTTTTTGCGGTACACGGGCCTCTCACTGTTGCGGCCTCTCCCGTTGAGGAGCACAGGCTCTGGACACCCAGGCTCAGCGGCCATGGCTCACGGGCCCAGCCGCTCCGCGGCATGTGGGATCTTCCCAGACCAGGGCACGAACCCGTGTCCCCTGCATCGGCAGGCGGACTCTCAACCACTGCGCCACCAGGGAAGCCCTCTTTTTTTAAAAAATAAATTTACTTACTTATTTATTTATTTAGGCTGCATTGCGTCTTTGTTGCTGCACGCGGGCTTTCTCTAGCTGCGGCAAGCGGGGTCTACCCTTCGTTGCAGTGCACGGGCTTCTCATTGTGGTGGCTTCTCTTGTTACAGAGCACAGGCTCTAGGCACGTGGGCGTCAGTAGTTGTGGCATGCAGGCTCAGTAGTTGTGGCGCACGGGCTTAGCTGCTCAGCGGCATGTGGAATCTTCCCAGACGAGGGCCAGAACCCGTGTCCCCCGCATTGGCAAGCAGATTCTTAACCACTGTGCCACCAGGGAAGTCCCCATAAGTTTGTTTTCTATGCCTGTGTTGACACACTAGCTTCTGATGTCATGGTCAGAACGGGTGAGGGCTGGGGAGGGCTGGTGGAAGCAGAGCTGGGCAGCACGGAAGCAGAGGCCTGCAGTGATTCATGTCAAGTCTAAATGCTTTGCCCTTTCACAGCCTTGAGAATCCAAACGGTATTTACCTTGCACGAAACTAATTCTCAGCTGCATCTTTCTTTAAGTGTTCTTAGTTAAACAAGAGAGCAGTTACTGCTTAACGCGATGCTGTCTCAATGAAGGGCTGTATTTGATAGGGAAAGGAAGAGTGGTTGAATAGGGGACTGTTATTGCTTACCTCCACGAACCGCGCACAAAGAAAACGGGTTTGCTGGACAGCTGCATCCATTAACGTTCCCCACCGACTGTTCACCTGGGTGACATTCTTTAGAGCTGGAATTCAAAATTAAACCTCTTTAGAGACAACAAGTCTTAGTGTTCAGCATGCCCTTCCTTCTTTCCCCCTCTTTACGTTTTCCTTCTCGCCTTTCATTTTTTCCCTCCCTCCCTTCCCCACTCCCTCCCCCCTCCCCTCCCCTCCCCCACTCCCTCCTCCCCTCTCCCTCCCCCTTCCTCTCCCCTCCCCGCCTTTTCCTTTCATCCTTTCAATGCCTCCTTCCTGTATGCCAGACTGTCGGAGACCAGGGACAGTGACCTGCTTGAACAGAGCTGATGGAAAGAACCACTAAGTACGATGAGAAAAAGAACGGGGATGTCTGTCTCAATCTGGAGGATCAGAGAAGACTCCCAGGAGAGTCGAATCCTTCAAGGGTGTAGGATTCGGCCAGGTGGAGAAGAGCAGTCTGAGTAGAGGGGCATCGCAGACGTGGAGACCCAGCAGCACGAGAGAGCAGCGTACATTCAGAGACGGTCAGGTGTGGGCCTGGAACAAAACCACAGTGAGAGGGAGCTACACCGGGCATCCAGCTTGTGGTGCAGGTGATTTTAAATCCAGCCCTGGCTGGGGTCTCCTCTCTTCCTCCTAGTCTCTGAGTGCAAGCCTTTATGATAAAAAAATCTTTTCTATGTCACATTTATTCATAAAAGACAGAATGGAAAAGCTCCCACGATGGGGTACAACTTCTCTCACATCCTGAGTTATCCTTATCTAAGCAGGGAGCTCTCTGACACCCTTGGCATGACCTATTTATTGACTTCACGTATGATTAGGGCAGAGTGAGATGGTGGCTCCTTTCCCATGACCCGCTGGGTAGGGTGCAGGTAACATGGACACACTCCTTTTTCATGGTGACGAGTGGTTCCTGCATGTCGGGGAAGAGCAGGCATGAGCTTGAAGGGCACACTGAGCTCCGAGGTGTCAGCAGTGCCCAGCAGGAGTGGCACCTTTAGTTCTGCTGGGTGGTGGTCCTGATCTCCAGTTGCCAAGGGCCCACGAGTGGATGATGGGGACCCCAAGGGGAGAGCTGAAATGAATATCGAAGTCCCATTTTCTGCCTCTGTTGACAATGGCCCCCACTCTGGCACTGGGAAAGAGATGTGCTCTTGGCCAGAAGATATGGATTGAGAGGGAACCGCGGGTACTATTGTAATGTGGACAAGGCTGCCGTCTGTAAAATCTTTGTGCAAGTTTCCTTCTTTCAGGTGGACCTGAGCTGTTGCAGTGTCTGATGTTATCTGGCCCTTAAGATTCTTTCAGTCTCCCTTAAATTATCCCCAAGATGTAACAGAGGTCAGGACCACTGAACAGGAAGGAGGTTGGCATCAGTTACAGAAGGTTTTGGGAGCAAGGGTTAGAGTGGGAACGTCTTAGGAGTTTCATTCACGGACACAGGCAAGGACCAGACCTAGAAGAAGGGCTCCAGAAGGTTCTTTTTTCCCCCTTTCTTTCTTTAGTATCATCACAATTTCAGACTGCATGTAACAAGGAAGAGAATTTGGGGTAGGGAGGAAGAGGCTCACTTCTGGGATAACATTTCAAGGACAAAGAGCAAAGAGCAGTTACGGGGATCCATTAATGTATAATCCCCTCAACACTAACGGCCCATTATTTTGGCCTAACATTTCTTCAGATTATCATGCTAACTTGCTTTTCAAAAAAAAAAACCTTTAGGTTTGGGTTTAACAGTTCAATATTTTATTTGAGAAACAAGAATTTTTTAAGATTAACTAGGCCCTATTAGTCACTGTTACATTTTCTATCAATTTTTAGAGAAATGTGAAAAGAACAACGTGAGATAATGCAATTTTTGACAGCTTTCCATCATCTTTTGGCTCTCATACCAGGAAAGGGGTGTTATTTTTATTTATTTATTTATTTTTATTTATTTATTTTGGGCTGTGTTGGGTCTTCATTTCTGTGCGAGGGCCCTCTCCAGTTGTGGCAAGTGGGGGCCACTCCTCATCGCAGCGCGCGGGCCTCTCACTATCGCGGCCTCTCTTGTCGCGGAGCACAGGCTCCAGACGCGCAGGCTCAGCGGCCATGGCTCACGGGCCCAGCCGCTCCGCGGCATGTGGGATCCTCCCAGACCAGGGCTCGAACCTGTGTCCCCCGCATTAGCAGGCAGATGCTCAACCACTGCACCACCAGAGAAGCCCGGGGTGTTATTTTTTTGTGCTAATACAGACCACAAATTTTACTGCCATTGCCAAAGTAAGGATTGGCCAGGTTAGACTTCTGATACCAGGTAATAATCATCAGTGACAGAAAACAAGGTTAGCTTCCACTCCTTTCTGTTTTACTTCCTTTTTAATGATATGAAATCACCCTCAGATGAACACATATCCTCTGCCACAGAGAAATGGAAACAATATCCTCCTATCTGCTCATGGAACCACAGAAATGTGTCTCCAGGGGCTCTGAGGAGCTCTGGTTCTCAGCACAGAAAGAATTCAGCGAGAGGCAAAATGAGAGCTAAAAAGTGATTTATTAGAATAGGACGCTTGTGAGTCTTACAAGTGGGCGGGCAAGAGGGTGACGTGCCCGAGAACTTAGAGGGCTCCAGTTTTATAATCAAAGGAAAAGTGGGGAGGGGCAGAAGACCACATCCTTCCTCATTCTTGAGTAGACGTCACTCTTCCGTCATCAGCTCAGCTTCCACATCGGGCAGGGGAGTTTTCTGGTCCCTACATGGTAAAGCTGGGACTGTCATGGCCCAACGGAAATGAGCAGAAAGGTGGTAACATATACTAAAAATGATAAATCATTTCAGGTTTTAGTACAATGTCACCCTTTCCTTATATTTTTGCTTTTAGTGTACCCCCAGGAGCATGTCCTGGGAATCGTTGATTTACTAAGCTCACTGGGCAGGACGTGGGTCTCATTCCACCATTGTTTTACTGTTTTCGGTCGCGTCTCATGCTTCTGCTGCATGGTTTTGTTGCTAAGCAAGCCTGCTTGGTCTTGTGGTTAAGCAAACCTGCTTTCTTGAGTGATCATTAACTTACAGGGTCTCCCATACTTTTTTCTCTACTTACGATCCCCTAGTGGGATTAACTCTTTCATCACCTCCTTTGTCCCTTTACCAACAGCAGAAGACATGAGATTCTGGTAACTAACTTTTTCATAAAGCTGGCTTGGAACTAACCATTCTTTAAAATGATCATTATTCAGGAGAGGTTTTGAGAATTCTGTTAGTTTTCATCAAATAACTTCCTGCCACTATTGTTGGTTGGGTTACCTGGTAGCACATTCTACAGCTAATCCATGCTTCTGGATTCACAACAGACGTTTCACAGAAGCATTTTAAAGATTTTCCCATATCCCTGGAGGGGACCAATGAGTACAATCCATCTTGAACATCTTCCAAGGTGATGTCATCTGAATCTTGCTTGGCACTGCAGCCCTACAGAGACACAATCAAGCTCTGGGTTGTTTGCTGAAACAGACCCAAGACTGCTTCCTGAGGAAAACTGTGGCCTTACCTGCAGAAAGAAAGGGTAAAGGCATTTTGGGCAGAAAACCAGAAGCCTAGAATAGATCATATAACCAGGGTTGCTAAGAAGTTTAGAGCAGTTAGAGTTTTAAGGTACATTTCTCAGAGGCCAATATTCCATACTAGGTCTAACACCTAGAAAGTTAGTCAGTCACAGCGGGTAATGGAATTCTTGGTGGTAGATGAGATCACCTGGAGCAAGACAGGCTACATGACCTGTGGGATCCGGTGCACAACGAAAAGGCAGAGGCCCTTGTTCAAAAATTAGGAATTTCAAGATGGCAAGTGCAGAGCATCCATCTAAGGGCGGGGCTCTTCTGAGCACAGGTAACTGCACAGGTTGAATTGCCTATCAAGTGCCCGCAGGGAGGAGATTGAGTGAAAACAAGCCTTAATGATGGAATTCTAGGGAAAACCAACCGTTAAAGGGAAGGTAAAAAAAAGAGAAGCCAGCAGACCCTGAGATGGGGAGGCCAAGGAGATAGAAAACGAGCCAAAGACAAATAGACTGTCGGAAGCCAAGAGAAGTCATACTTTTAAACACAAACCACATGAAAACTCTTACTTGTCCGTGTACTTCCAGCATGCTGGCAGAGAATATGCGGCCAACGGATGCATGATGTAATCACCTGTCTAATGTTCTAAAGGCCATCTCATAAAAGGACTCAAAAGCATCCTTGGCATTTTGCATCCAAGAGGTCATCATTGATCTCTTATTGAGTAATAAAAGAGGAACAGCCAGATGCTAGATTGTGCTAATGATGGACGGGAAGGTGAGACAGTGGAGACAGCTCCAAGGACCTGTCTGATAAGCGGGAGGAGAAGGACTGAAAAGAGGGCAGTACCAAAAGGGAGACACTGAGCTGAGAGAGAGGTGCTGATGGTGGTGGTGGAGATGGTGGTGGTGGTGGTGGTGATGGTGGTGATGGTGGTGGTGGTGATGGTGGTGATGGTGGTGGTGGTGGTGGTGGTGGTGGTGGTGGTGGTGGTGGTGATGGTGGTGATGGTGGTGGTGGTGGTGGTGGTGACGGTGGTGGTGGTGGCGGTGATGATGGTGGTGGTGGTGGTAGTGATGATGGTGTGTTTTGTGTCTGTTTTGAAGATGGGAGAGACACATATTTGCATACAGAAGAAAAGGAGGCAGTGGTACTAAGTGAAAAGGAGGAAGAGGGGAGAAAGGAAAAGAAGAGAAGAAAGGGAAAGACCAAAGCCTGGAGGAGAACATTCCTACGGGTTTGAATGGCATAGGATTCAGAGCTCTGAGGAAGCTGTTCACTTTGGGGAAAAAGGAGGCTGTATTGAGGAAAAGAAAGTAAGAATAGGGGTGAGTGTATAGATACATTTTCAGGAATACGCTTACATTTGGGGGCAAGAGACTTGGGGCTTGGAACGGAACATGCTTTTGTGCTTCTTTTACCTTCTGTATGAGGTAGGAGACCAGGTCAGTAGCTGAGGTTAAATACTGAAATTCTTGCCCAGTAATAAAAAGCTGACTTTGATTTCCATAGTTCCTTCCCTGCAGACACCTCAAAGTCCTTTAGTAACTGCTACCCTCAAGGATCCTCTTCTGGTATTTTGATAGACCTTTTCATTGTGGTATTAATTTCTTTTCCAACTAATTATTCCTTTATATCAAAGAAAAACTTGGAAACTTGAAATATTTCTCACAAGACTTATCCAATATCAAAAAGAGATTTTCTTTCTATAACATTTTATAGGGCAATCATTTCAGAACACATAGAACTTAGAATCAGAACACAATGTCTGGAAATACAAGACTATTGGAGAAGGCCCCTTGCAATGCTAGTTTCCCTGAAAAAGAATATTCTGTTTGAACTGGAGCTCTGGTGGGGGAAATATTCTGTTAATTTTTCTCCCATAATACAGTGGTTTCAGTTTTTTTCTTGCAGAGGACTATAGCTTAGTCCAAATGGCAGCTCCTCCACAATGGTTTAATACGCACAGCAACTAAGTAAAAATCACAGCCTGAGAGGGCTACCCTGCCAGTATTTCATACTGAGTCTTTATTGCCTTGTTACTATTATCTGATTGATGTAATATCTTTCCTTGGCTCAGAAATATTTGCAAGTTACCAACATAATTAATTTTCATTCGTCAGCACTCCCAATTGCTTAACTGTGTTATTTTACAGACTTAACCACCTTTTAATTTATATATAGATTAAGGTCTGTGTCCTCAACACCTAGAAGGATTTCTGGCTATAATAAGTACTCAGCGAATATTTGTTGAAGGAATAAATAAAAATACATGTGTAATATTTTCTATTTCAGTGTATCACATTAACTTGCATATAGATGATACACGGGATAATTTTCCATTCTGATCCCATTTTTCTTTGCGGAAGTCTATGTCAGTCAGCCTTTTAAAAAACTTTGTCTGGGCTAAGAGGTAGTTACCACAACTGCTTTGCCCCTTCCAAATCACAAACAATAGAGGGAAGTTCAACTTGGAAAGGGACTCTTATGTTTGTTACGTCCATTATTGTTTCTCCCAATAACTTTATGAGCTAATTATTATTTCCATCTTATTGGAGGTAGTAACTGAAACCCTAAGCGGTTAAGTTGTCCAAAGTTAGAAAGTGAAAAAGCAAAAACCTGATTTTGAGCACAGTCTTAATTCCCAAACCAGAGCTCTTCCCAAAACTGTTTTGAAAATTATTCGATGACTCATGTTGTGTTCAGAAAGAAAGAACAAACAAGACATATTTCACCTTTAAAAAAGAAAAGGAGGCGGGGCGGGGGGAGAAACTAATGCCTGCAGTTTTCATCAGTAATTCCAACCCGGAAAACAAATCTATTTCCAATTTGGGAAAGCAACCAGCTCTCTTAGAGAACTGATATCTTGGCTGGGATCTGAGAAGCTGTAGAAATACAATTCAAAAATTATGAGCAATTGAGAAATCATTTCTAGATACAAAAAAGTCTGAGGCAAACGTCCATTTTTCCTCAGTACAACAAAGGTCACTCCTCTTTGTTCAGGGCTAAGTTCCAAAATGTCTGATCCCTTTAATTTCACCCCCTCATAATGATTCACACAGATTCATCCCCTGCAGGCTCTGAGGAGGTGGAGGGCGTGGGTGGGTAGCTACATCTTCGGTCCCTGCCCACTCTCTGATCCTTTCTTTCTTTTTCTTGTTTTCTATTTGGCTTTTATTTATAAACCACCAAAACATCTGGCCAATTCACTTAATATCCAGATGTTTTGGTCTAATTTACATCACTATTTTTTTTGTTTTCTTTTTTACTGAATGTATTGACTTTTGGGGTAAATATAGCCTGAGTGAAAGTGCATGAAGTTGCCAGATGATGGAAAATGGGACTAGCTGGTAATCAACAATCAACATCTGCTCCTCATTTCTCTATTTCTTCCTGGCTCAATCAAAAATAATGTGCCTAATCTTTGAAGAAATTTCTAGAGAAGAGAAAAAAAATCATTTGACAATATTTACCTTACCAGTATCGCAACCATAAAGAAGCTAGACATGGCCAGAGGCAAAAACAAGATCCCTATCTGGGAAATGGCCTGAATAGACGCACACATTGCGCCATGGGGATAAGATTAAGACCAGAATTCAGATCCCAAATCCTCAGAAGCACCATTCCCACCATTCATGTTTCGTTTCCGACTTATCCCAGCATGTTCATGTTAAATTTCTTTTTTTTAATATATAAATTTATTTATTTTATTTATGGCTGTGTTGGGTCTTCGTTGCTGTGTGCAGGCTTTCTCTAGTTGCGGCGAGCGGGGGCTACTCTTCGTTGCGGTGCGTGGGCTTCTCATTGCGGTGGCTTTTCTCGTTGTGGAGCATGGGCTCTAGGTGCGCGGGCTTCAGTAGTTGTGGCGCACGGGCTCAGTAGTTGTGGCGCACGGGCTCAGTAGTTGTGGCTTGCGGGCTCTAGAGCGCAGGCTCAGTAGTTGTGCCGCACAGGCTTAGGTGCTCCGCGGCATGTGGGATCTTCCCAGACTGGGCTCGAACTCATATCCCTTGTATTGACAGGAGGATTCTTAACCACTGCGCCACCAGGGAAGTCCTAGATTTCTTTAAGTATCTTGGTAAAATGCTGTCCTGGAGGAACCATAGACAAATGCCTCTCCCTCCTCTTGGACTGAGAATTGAAGCATCACGTCATCCTTCTGGTGCCATGTTTTAATGAAAGTCCAGTCCTGTGTTATACAGTGGTGTTATTCCTTGACCCCAGAGCCCAGCCCAGGCAGACAATATGGCAGTTGATTGAGTACCGAGGTCTAAACTAAATCGTATTTCACGCCCTTCCACACAATTTAAAGTGGCAATTAGATTGACATAGGTGTGGCCATTCCTACTGCCCTCAGGGTAATTGATTTCTGGTTGATAGGTCACAAGTCAAAATTCTTTCATTGTAACTCTCTTCCTAGAATCCTGTTTGATGTCACAGAGACACCAAGCTGGACCACAAAAAGTCAAAAGGAGAAAACACATATACATGAGTTTACAACTGTTTATTAATAGTATAAAACAAAGAACTTTATTTTATCTATTTACTTTTTGTGAACTTTGCACGTAAGTACACCATACAAGCAGAGAAATGCAAAAATTGTACATTGGTGGCTTGAATTATCATAATTTAATACACCTGGGTCACTACCACCCAGGTCAAGAAGTAGAATATTACCAGCCCCTCAAAAGACCCCTCCCCATTGTCCACATGGTCTATTCCTCCATTTGTTCACTTCTATTTCATTTTTCTCAGTAATGTTTTATGGTTTATAGTAATGTTTTTATAGTTTTTAAAGGCCTTGCATCTCTTTCTTTTTATTTATTACTAAGCATTTGGTAGTTTTTAATGCTAATATAAACAGTACCATTATATGTTTCATTTTTCTCCTTATTGTTGGTATAAGAAAAGCAATTTTTATATTGAATTTAAGATCTTTGATAAATTCATTTATTAATTCCAATACTTTATCTGTACATCCTTTGGCTCTTCTTCATAACAATCTTGTCACTGGTGAATAACAAGTTGTCTTTTTTCTTTTTCCCCGCCAGTTCTTATGTCTCTTCTCTTCCTTGTCCTATTTCTCTGGCTAGCTAGAACCTTCAGGAAAAGTTTGAATAGAAGTGGCAATAGTGGGCATCTTTGTGTCTGGGGGAAAGTTTTCAACATTTAACTGAGTAGCATGTTTGCTCTGGGACTTTTTAATATACTCTTAGTATCATGGTTAGCCTAGTCTCATTAAAAGGCATGGAAAATTTCCCTCTCTCTTCTTGGGGAGGATTTGTATGTAATAGACATTACTGTTTCTATTTATGTCTGGAAGAATTCACCAGTGAAGTCATCTGGGTGAGCAGTTTTTGTTTTGAGAAGGTTTTTAACTATGAATTTATTTTTTGTGTGTGTCCATTTTGAGAGGTTGTATTTTTCTAAGAATGTGTCCAATTCAACTAAATTGCCAAATACACGAGCGCTCAGTTGTTCATTATATCCTCTTATGATTATTTTAGTATCTGTATTATAGGTGGTTTCGCCCCGATATGGTTTAGTTGTGTTTTCTTTATTCCGTTCTCTATCTTTTGCCTGGGATTTATTGAATTTTGTTATCCTTTCCAAAAAATCCCACTTTGGCTTGCTGATTCTTTGTATTGTGTGTTTATTTTCTTTTTAAATTCTACCCTTATCTTTATTATTTCCTCCCTTAAACTTCTTTTGTCTTTTTCTAACTTCTCGAGATAGATGACAAATTGTTTGTTTTTAGTATTTCTTCTTTAATAATTTTAAACCATGAGTTTTCCTTGAAACGTGGCTCGAGTTCCATCCTACACGTTTTGTCAAGTAGTAATTTTTTTAATCATTTGGTTCAAAATAGTAGGGACTTCCTTGGTGGTCCAGTGGTTAAGACTTCACCTCCCAACGCAGGGGGTGCGGGTTCGATCTCCGGTCAGGGAGCTAGGATCCCACATGCCGCGTGGCCGAAAACACCAAAACATAAAACAGAAGCAATATTGTAACAAATTCAATAAAGACTTTAAAAATGGTCCACATAAGAAAAAATCTTAAAAAAAGTATTATCTAATTTCCAGTGTGATTCCTTACTCTACTAATGTGCTACTTAGGCATTAATGCTTAATTTTCATTCATGTGGAGATTTTCTAATTTATTCTACAGAGATCAGAGGACAAAATCTGTAGGACAGTCCATTATAATTTGTTGCGATTGCTTTATGTCTAAACATATAGTTGATTTTGCTACGTGCTCCACGTTAACTTGAAAAGGAAGTATATTTTTCAGTTGTTGGGATCAGTGTTCTATATATGTTACAAGGCCAAGTCTGTTTATCACATTGTTCAGATTTTCTATATCCCTACAGATTTTTGTATGTGCATTCTATCACTTACTGAGAAGTGTTAAAATATTTTAAAATCTTCCACTATGATTTCAAATTTTCCATTTCTAATTTTAGTTCTGTCAATTTTTGCTTTATAGATTGAGTCTTGTTGTTAGGTAGATATGACTGTAAAACTTTTATAACTTCCACGTCATCTCTTTCCCTTAGTAATACTTCTTTCCTTAAAGCCTGTTATGTCTGATAACTGCACCTTTCCTTTCCTTGGAGTTTGCGTAGTTTATCTTTCTCCATCCTTTTACTTTCAACCTCCCTGGTCTTTATATTTAAGATGTGTCTCTTGGGTTTCCCTGGTGGCGCAGTGGTTGAGAGGCCGCCTGCCTATGCAGGGGACACGGGTTCGTGCGCTGGTCCGGGAAGATCCCTCATGCCGCGGAGCGGCTGGGCCTGTAAGCCATGGCCGCTGAGCCTGCGCGTCCGGAGCCTGTGCTTCGCAACGGGAGAGGCCACAACAGTGAGAGGCCCGCGTACCGCAAAAAAAAAAACCGATGTGTTCCTTGTAAGCAGAATGTAATTGTTTTTATCCAGCCTGAGTACTTTTGTTTTTCAATTGAAGCATAAGGTCTGTTTACATTTATTGTAATTACTATTTGTTTCTATTTGTCCCAACATTTTTCTGTTCTTATTTCCTTCTTTCTTACCTATTTTTGGATTAAGTACTTTTATTATATCTATCCCCCATCATCTCACTGTTTTACTACTATCATGGTAATTATCTAGAGATTAGAACATCCGTCCTTGGCTTATTAAATCTAATATAAATCAGTACTTTTCCCACTTCCTGGACAATATAAAGGCCTTAGTATTCTGTAACATCTTTTACCCCATCCCATCTTATATACTATTGTTTTCAAATTCTCCATATATTTTAAACCATATGACATTATTATTGTTGATTTTTATAGCCAATATTCATTTAGATTTACCCATTTATTTACCATTTATATTGTTCTTCATTACTTCCTGAATCTCTAAGCTATCATATAAAATCATTTTCCTCATCCCAGAATTGCTTCCTTTAATGCTTATTTTATTGTGGACCAACTGGTGTTGAATTCTCTCAAGTTCTTGTTTATCTGAAAATATGTTATTAGATTAATTTCTGAAGACATTTTCACTGAATATTTTCTTCCAGCACTTTGAAAATACAATTATTTTCTTGACCGAACAACTGATTGCATGAGTAACTACTGAATGAATAAATAAATGAAAACAGTGAAAGGATGGGATTATATACATGACAATGAGTAATCCCATTTGGCTGGAGTATAAGGAATTCAGAGGAGGAAAAGTAGACCAAAAGCATGTGGAGATGTACACAGACACAGGCACACACACACACACATACACACACATGCAAGAAGGTCTCATATCTAATGCATTCATCAATAAATGTTCATTAATTTATTAAATAATTCATATTTGTAATTAGAGTCTTACTATAATAGAGTCTAGCAATACAAAATGCATAAAATGTTCCTTTAATTGTTCTGGGGGGGTGGTAATAATCTAGTAGAGAAGTATATATTTGCTTATTTGAAAGGTAACTTTATGTTACTTTGAATCTTTCTTAAGGACCTACCACACTTTAATAACTTTAAGAAAAGTCAATATATATATTCATATAGACCCATATAGTAAATCTACAGACTAAACTAGTATAAATATTCACTTAATTGTGGAAGGAAAAAAGGAAGTAATTCAGTATTTAGCTTGCATGAGACAGTCTGATACTTGGAAAAACAGTAATACATTTTAAAAGCATGAAGGAACTAAGACGATATGAATGAAATTAAATACGTTTTAGAAATGAAAAATATAATGTGCTTATTTCGTTTTTAATTTTACCATGCTTTTATTTATAACAATAGTTTTTACAAATGCTTATCTTTGGATAAAGATAAGACAATATGGAAAAAGCTAGAGTATTTCTAAGAATATCTGTGTTCAATAGCTAACTCATACTTGCTCAGATAAACTTTGAATTGGGCAAAAATGTGGGGATACATACCTGATATAGTATACTTGTTGAGGAGACAAACAATGAATATTCAGACAGAATGGAAGAGAGCTAATGAGAAAAGCCCTCGTGGAGGGAATGCATCCAGGGCAGGTCTTTCTGGGAGAGAGGCATGCTGCAGGCCTAGTGGAAGATAAGAATCTTCCAAATACAGTGTTTCCATCCCGTTTCCTTTCCACAGGTGACTGGCTGCAAGGGCAGTAATCAGCTGTCTCAAGCGTCACACAAGGTCCCTCCATTCTCACTTGCTTAAGGCATGAGTCCTTGTCTTGGTTCTCAGTGTATCTCCAACCCTTTGACTCCGTGCTCTAGCTTTTCCAAACCAATGCAGGCAGGCCGTTGCTTGTTTGTTTCTCATTTGGGGTGCTGCTCTAGCACTGACTGTTGGTATTGTCTCTTGGACACGATTGATTTGGTGTTTGTTCCCTGGCTCCATGTACTGTGGCTGCAGCTAAAGAAACACTCCTGCTTTCCCTCCTACCCACATATGCTTCATGGGGAGATGGGTTGGAGGGTGGGAATATATGTTTACAAAAGACTTTTCCTAACTCCATAGCTTGGATATGGGAAAATTAACACTAATTTTATCTTTTGCTTATTTGTTCAGGTCTGTGAAATTAATATCCTTTTTGTGGGCATTGCTATCAGAAAGTATATATGTTAGACTCTTGTAGTCCCACTGTCAAAGATATGAAAATAATTGAATACAAAAAGTCTAGTTAAAAAAAAAAGGCTTTAGTGATGGAGTTGTATTTTCTTTATAAGTAAAAATTCATGTCAAGAAGACAGAGCAGTCTTTAAACTAATCTTCTTCTTCTTCTACCCTATATTTAGGTTTTAGTGAGCTCTTTCAAAAATAAAGGATAAAGACCTACAAGCCCTACCTCACATTGTTTTAATAGCCTGGATTCTTCTGTTTCCTCTTCTCCTTGGTTTTATGGCTCTCTCCAGGCCCATGAATTACATGGTAGTAATAGGCCCTTCCAGAAGAAAGTGACCAAATGAGATAATTGACATCTCCCCCAATCTTACAGCACTTGGGTTCAATTATTCTCTTCTTTAATGGACCTTTCCCCAGGTCTCCCTTCCCCTCACATAAATCAGATGCTATATGCATTTCCAATTAGCTACAGGGCGGTCAGCTTCTGGATCGAAATGAGACAGCAGCAGGAGAGCTGATTCCTAGACTGCCATTCAGAGCAGGTCTTTAACAGTTATCTAATAACCTGCTGTGTGTCCACCAGCCTCATGTCAGATGTGCTTTCTGTTCGGTGCATGTGTTGGGAAGATTCCCCCTGCACCCTGAGCAAATAGCATGGCACCGTTGATATTGGTCCTTGATTATCTTGCCAAGCGCTAGTGCAATGGCACCCAGATGTAAAGGACTATTCATCACAAGGAACTCCAGTCAGTTGTGTTGGATACTGCAGCCCAATGATAACCATTTTTCAAGTGGCTTACTAAGTTCTACATAGACTAGCTCAAAGCTCAGGTTTCTCCCCTGAGTATCTTATACTATGGTGGGAGAGGCTGGGGGAAATCCACTCTTCTGTCATTATTAATGTAATGGGACATGGCTTGTGCCTGAGCTTAGGAAGGTAAATAACTCTAACTTGAGGTCATTCATATATTAGGTGGTTCTGTCTATCATAATGAATTGCAGCTGTTGGCCAAGCAGCGGTTAGGTTATTTAAAATATTCTTCAAATCAATAGTTGCTGTACCACAGAAACCCCTTAGGATACTTGAGGATAGGCTGAGTCAGGTAGACAATTCCTTTACAATCAATTATTAATAAGCTCATGTCAATGCAATGGTCCAGGGGATAATGGTTTACAACCTGCAAGACCACTGGTTGCTAAACCACGTACATTCCCCATCTGAGACCTCAGTCTAACCTATGTCACCATAAAATACTGGAACTGCCCAAAGCAGAGGTCTCAAAGTCACAAAATGACAGTTAATACTTAAAAATGATAAGATTTCACCGAAAAGTTTTCACTTATAGCTTGTCTTAAAAAATGAGGCGTTCTGGGGGACTTCCCTGGTGGTCCAGTGGTTAAGACTCTGTTCTTCCAGTGAAGGGGGGATGGGTTCAATCCCGGTCAGGGAACTAAGATCCCACATGCAGCGCAGCGCGGACAAAAAACCCAAAAAACAAACAGAAAAATGAGTTCTGGTAGTATTAGGCAGCAAAGCCTCCACCAACTGAAGGAAAGAAGACACCACCTCCTTCAGACAGGCGTGGGCTCTAGGACCCATGTCTGGCTTCCCTTGACACGTGAGGCTGTGATTCCCATAACTCCCTTCCTGAAGTCCAGGTACTAAGTTTGAACTTGACTGCATAGAACTGGGGTTCCTGAAAGTCTATAGGAATGGACAGAGAGACAGACATCAAATCTTGAGCTTTGTCTCAAGCTCTACTCACAGGATCTGGCCCTTGTGACCAGTTCCTCTCATGGAATTATGGAATCACAGAGGTCATTTAAATCTCCCCATCCCTCCACCGCCTGTGGTGTCTAACCTCATCTCCTTCTCTGCCATAGGATTGGATTCTGTGACACTGCACTCCTCTCCTTATTATTCATGCATGCTAGCTTTGCCATTTTCAACATAAACACAAGATCACGAGGTAAGAGACTGTATCAGAGAGTTTCTTTGTAATTCCCGTATTACTTTGTACATTTTAAACGTTCACTAGTTATTGAATGGGTTGATTTAAGACAAGTGACTTCACTTTTCGATGCCTCAATTTATTTGCTCACAGAAGAGAGTGTTCACTTTCAGCCTCCTGAATATCATTTAAATCACTGAACCTGAGGGACACAGTGAGAGATTATTTTATAGCAATTGCTTCTTTACAGAGAGCTGCTTCATACATGCAGTGCATTGAATTAAAAATAAAATCTGTTATTTCAGTAAGAGTCTCTGTTCTAAATGCTGTAGAAAGCTCCGGTGGTTAGAATGAATCTTAAATATGGGAGGAAATGTGAATTTTGTGTTCATTTTGAAAAAAGAGTCAATTGTCCTGGAGGAAATAAATTGAAATAATGAGGAAAAGTGCCTCCCTAGGTATGCTGATGATTTTAAGTGTGGGTTGTAAGAAGCTTTTTGGAGGGAGAGGAGTAAATGAGTGGGGTAAAAGATTTGCCAAAATTTGGTGAACAGGGGTTTTGTATACCTCCTTTTTCCAAGTCTCAGTTCTTTCTGGGTCTAGCTTGGATGATGACTACAAACTTCATGGAGATTTAAATTCCTCTTATGTGTTTCAAAGTATGAGGTCCAAAACTTAGATCTGAGTGGGAAATCTCATGCCATTCAGTAGTTCTCCCCAGATATGCTAGACTGTTACCTCTGTTATTACTGTCAAGTTGATTTGAAAGCCTGTAAAAAGCATCAGTGACCACCAAGGGAAGCTGACTTACTGAGCCAAGAGCTGATATGAAACGTTTCCCCCATGTTAAGTAAAGCCATTTTTCCTCTTTTCATTCAAAGCATGTGGCTTTCACTGAATTAATAAGTCAAAGTTTATTTCACCTGTTAACAAGGTTGTAGCGGTTAGAGGTTGGGGACAAAATGGAGAAAGGATACATTTCCTCCGCTCTCGTAAGAATGGACTATGGTTATCAGTCTATTGCTTGACTGCTCCCAGTTCTGGGGAGATACCTCTTTCTGCCTAAGTCACTCTCCTTTCTCTCTGAAAGTGAGCAAAGGGTCAACTCAAAGCAAAAGAGTGGGAAGGGATAAATTAGGAGTTTGGGATTAACATAGGCACATTACTATATAAAAAAATAGATAGCCAACAAGGACCTACTGCATAGCGTAGGGAACTATGCTCAATATTTTGCAATAACCTATAAGGGAAAAGAATCTGGGAAAAAGTATATCTGAATAACTTGGTTTTGCACCTTAAACTAACACAAATTGTAAATCAACTATACTTCAATTAAAAAAAAAATCAGCGTTGAATCTGTTCTGCTCAATACATATTAACTATGTGACTTATATCCCAGAAAAACTCCCTTTGAAACTGTCTTGAAGAAGACAAAAGTTCTAGTTCTATGAAGCACAAACTTGGTCAGGCTAATCAAGTCCTTATCTCTGACAATAATCAGCCAGAGAGAGAACCAGGGAAAACCACAAGTATTTAGCCTCACAGAGAATTTTATTCTGGACTGTGTACTATACTAAAATAGTAGGACTACATGAGCTAAGTTACATAGTTATTATGTGTAGGATCCTACCCATGATAAGAAATTCATATGCAAAAGCGACATTTTCAAAATAGCAATGCTAACTTAAAATTGCATGACAACTGTTGTTCCAGGGTGTTGGTTCTAGACTCAGTACCTCATAACCCCTGGATGCTGGAATGAGACCACCCTTTATTAGTTTTGCAGTTAACACTGAGACAGGTGGGACGGAGGCCTTAGAATACAGGAATTCAACGTGTGCTTGGTAAATTTGAACTGAGAAAAGTGCAGCAAGGACAGAGGAAAATGCATAAGTGCAAGACAAAACAATTATGTGCATTAAAGGCAGGAAGATATTGAGAGGTTACAATAGATACGGAGCTGACACTCTGTCAGTAGTGTAAGACGGCTGGGAGGGTCACAACGGGGAACCAGGAAGTGCTGTAGCAGAACGAGAACTGAATTCACACTTACAGAATCCTGGGACCAGGAGAAAATGAGCTAGAGAAACTGGAGGGAGCATGACACATACCTACAAGCATGATTTTAAGAAACAGAGTCTTGGCAGGATTCTGTCTCTGAAAGAGCGACCCTACAGGCTTCATGAAAACAAAGGCCATTAATCACATAGTAACCTTTTCATCTTAGGTGAGAAGAAAGAAATGGAGACAAGCCATGATGTGAAGGATTTGGATAGCACATATTTGGAATGTTGCCAAGAACCTTCCATCCTGCAACCTTCTCAACTTGTTTAACTCAGTCCATGAAAACTGAGATGTGATTCTGCTGAGAGCTAGAAGCGGGGTGGCTAAGATGATTTTCCATGGTCCCTTTTAGAGCAATAGTTGCATATTATTTTCAGAGGCTTTGGGACGTTTAATCCTCAAAACGTCTCCGTTATGGAGGGATTGTTAGTCCCTGGGTATAAATGTGGATACCAAGTCTCAGAGAGATTAAGTTCCTTATTTGGCCTTGAACCCAAGTTTACTGAGTGCAATTCTCATGCATTCTCAACTGTGTCATGTTGCCTACAATTATGTGAAAATATATGTGTCTCTTTCTCTTTCTATAAGTTCTTGCAAAGAAGCAATAAACTGTGATGTATTTCAAGGGAGAAATTGCCCCCATTGGTTTCTCTCTCTATAAGGCAGGGATTGAGATAGAATGAGCGAATGGACAGCCCTCTGGTTTAGCGGAAGTGCTGGTGGAATGTGGGCTTTAGGGAGTAGCCTATTTCATTTCTGTTTGTTCGTTCTCCAGCATAGTCTTTTCCTGGATCAATCATATTGTTTACTCTTGGAGGACATTCAGGGGCTGAGATATATTTGTGCCTATACCTTCCTGACAAATGTCTTCACCTTCTCAGTGTGTACTGCGGGGTTTTGTTTTTATAATATTTTCCTCTATGTCTAAAATTTAGTGATCCAGATTCTGTCTAAACTATGTCATGCCCTGCATATCACATGGCTGTGCAAATATCATCACGTCCTATTTGTTTACTTGGAGTGGATCAGAAGATATTCAAACGGTTTTTAAAATTATCTCCACAATTATTTTATGTAGAATTCAAAGTTTTCTATTATCTATTTTGGGGAAAAATCAGTTGAAAGACAGGCTTTCATTTTTGGCAGAGAGAGCAGTACAACTTGAAATGCAGTCTCATTACATTTACGGAAAGATTCTATGATGGCCATTTCCCAATCTGCAATATGTAGGGGAATTTATTTTCCATCCACAGCTTTCCTTTCTAATACATACACTGCAAATATTCTAAACTGACAATAGGCTCCTCTCTTACAATTATACCTTGCATTTTTCCTACTGATATAGAACCTGTCTGAATGCTTATATTTTGCTGCTAGACTGGCTGTCTACTGCCCCTCATTTGTGCCTGAAAAGTAGCCAGTGTGAATGATAATACAGTCGGCGCTCCCTCTCCCCGGGTTCTGCATCCAGGGGTTCTGCATCTGCGAATTCAACCGACCACGGACGGAAAATGCTAGGGAAAAAAAAAAAAATCCAGGAAGTTCCAAAAAGCAAAACTTAAATTTGCCCAAACCTTGACTTTGCTGCTGTAGCATTTACATTGTATTAGGTATTATAAGTAATCTGGAGATGACTTAAAGTGTACGGGAGGATGTGCATGGATTACATGCAAATACTATGCCATTTTGTATTAGGGACCTGAGCATCCTGGGATTTTGGTATTCCCGGGGGGTTGAGAGGCGGTGTGGGTCTTGGAACCACTCCCTCTCAGATACTGAGGGACAGCTGTACTTCAGAACGCTGGCAGTCATGGAGAACGAATGTCCAGAGACGTGAGCTCTGGCTCCTAAGTTCACAGCAGCTTCTTTGCACTGAGTATCTTCTCCCAGGACCAACCTCTACTCTGGATCTGGGCTTGGCCTCTAGCAAGTTCATAGTTGTCTATGAATTTAAAATTGGTGATTGACTCATCCCAGTATGATACATTGTGGCTGGAAGTTTATGGGGGGATAAAAGCCAACCAATGATGAATATGCCTTTTCAGATGTTTTCCAATTCTGAGAATATGTGATGCTTCACAGAATTTGTTAGGAACAGAAAGTAGCAATAAATTGAATCGCTTCCTCCAATCTTCCTCAGTTTGGGGTCAGATAAGAAACTGTCTTCTTATTTTATCTTTAGGATTTTGTTCCATAATAACATGCATATCTCTTGAGTGACGCCATAGTTCATTTGCTTGGAGGGAGCTGGCTCAATACCACCATTACATATTTATGTGGTTTTGTGGGGAAGTAAAGATCAATAGAGGCCTTTCCAGCCCTGTGACCACAATGATGGATTTTTCCTGCTTTACTTATTTTTTAATTAAATACCTCTTTGTGAACAACGTTGTCCTCATTCTTGAATATGATTGAATGAGGGGACTGTGTACAGGCCTAACCCAGGGTAGCACTATCGCTGTGAAACTTTGGATTTTATTGAAATGTGCTTAACATTATAGAAGCTATGCCCATTAAAAAACATTTTATCAGTCACTATCATGTTTCAAGATAATGTTGAGACACAAATTCAATGCAGTACGTCTCTATTTATTCTTTGGAAAGTTTCCAAATTTAGTTTGAAATGTTCAAGCTCTTTCTAAAGTCATGAAATTCTGACTGGTGTGAGGTGGTACCTCACTGTAGATTTGATTTGCATTTCTCTAACCATTAGTGATGTTGAGTATCTTTTCACGTGTCTCCTGGCCATCTGTATGTCTTCTTTGAAGAAGTGTCTATTAAGGTCTTCAGCCCATTTTTCGATTGGGTTGTAATTCAGCTATCCCACTCTTGGGCATATACCCGGACAAAACCATAATTCAAAAACATACATGCACCCATATGTCCATAGCAGCACTATTCACGATAGCGAAGACATGGAAACAACCTAGATGTCCATTGACAGCTGAATGGATAAAGAAGATGTGGTACATATATACAATGGCATACTACTCAGCTATAAAAAAAGAATGAAATAATGCCATTGGCAGCAACATAGATGCAGTTAGAGATTATCATACTAAGTGAAGTAAGTCAGACAGAGAAAGACAAATACCATATGATATCACTTATATGTGGAATCTAAAATATGGCACAAATGAACCTATCTACAAAACAAAGCGACACACAGTCATAGAGAACAGTCTTATGGTTGCCAAGGGGGAGAGGGGGAGAGAAACGGATGGACTAGGAGTTTGGGCTTAGTAGGTGCAAACTATTATATATAGGATGGATAAACAACAAGGTCCTACTATATAGCATAGGGAACTGCATTCTATATCCTATGATAAATCATAATAGAAAAGAATACAAAAAAAGAATGTATATATGTGTATAACTGAATCACTTTGCTGTACAGCAGAAATTAGCACACTGTAAATCAACTATACTTCAATAAAAAATAAATAAAAATTTAAAAAAGAAAAAGCACAGGCAGAGAAATAGTAAATGACCAAGACTGAGCTGAAGTGTGTCTCACGTCATTGGACCACAACCTTCTCATCAACAGTGCACACTGGGTTCATTCAGTGTAGGTTGCTCTCCAACAGGCATAAGGGAGAGAGCTGCACTTTCACCAAGCGTTGGGAAAGGAAGGGCATGGTGGTGGTCTTGACACGTGAAGGTGGGGAAGCCTAGATATACAAACATCACCAGCACAAGCACCGTGACCCGGTGTGAATCACTCACTGGGTCTGTCAGTGTTGGAGAACTAGACAGAGAAATTCAGGAACTGGTGATTTCCTGAAATGGCTCTGTCCTTTCCCCAAAGTAAATGGAAGTGTTTGGAATAGCAAAAGAGCCACGTGCCAAGTTAGTGTGAGGGAGGGTTTTCACCAGGTGTTGTGGGATCTCTTAAAGCCAATCTGGCTTCTCAGGGGTTGGTGCACCCCTGGGTGCAGCCTCACACCTGCGGTCGCCCTTTCACTTGCTCTTCGAGGGCAAGGAGGGAGCTTCTGATTTCATCCTCGTTGAGGTGATGAAGCCATTCATCATTGGTAGCCTGAGTCATTTCCTCTCCGGGGCTATGTGTGTAGAAGTCTCATGAAGGGCTAGACTTACCAAAACGTGACATATGATGAGATCTCCAAGTCAGGGGCAACTTGTTTGGCTTTATTTACACATTGTATTGGTGCTGCTGGGGGAGAAGGAAAGGAAGGGAGGGGAAGACAGTTTTACAAAGATGATCTCATCACTCCTTGATGGCCGAAGTGGAGGCGAGTCCCGCTGATTCTGAGTTTATTCTCTCCTGGTGACAGGAACATGTCCAGCTTGCCCGCACGTCCCCGTCGAGGTGAAGCAGCCTCCCTCTTGTGCAATTCGCTTGTCCCTGTGACTGTCTCCTGAAGGTCTTCCCAGGTGCCTTTGTTGCCATGGTTGTTCCAGAGCACACACAAGATGCTAAAAATAAATGCCAAGTGAAACTTTCCAGCTGCCTGGAGAAAGAGAGTTTTCTGTTCTCTCTGTATTTACATCCAATCGGCTCACAGTTGATGTGCTCTGAGAAGCTGGATCAAATACAGATGCCGTGCCCAGAGTCAGCAGATGGGCTGGGGGTGGAGAGAAACTTTATGGGGTAAAGACTGCCAGGGAAGTCAAGAGCCTAGGCTCCCCGACCTTGCCTAACAGTGTGTCTCTGGGCAAATCGTGTAATTTCTCCGGGTCTCAGTTTCTTTAACTGGAAAAGGCGTAGAGCATCAAAGGAGCATTCTCATTTTAAGAGGGTGCTTATGCTTTTTGATTTGGGGTTTAAAACATTTCCGTGTACCAGACCTACCTCCTTCATCAACTGTGTGAGCTCTGACAGCTCAACATCTTTACCTTGAATTATTATAAATAGAACTTAAAAAGTATACTTCATGTGACCTGATGTTAGAATTCATATGACCAAATTCACACACGAACACATAGACTCTGGTCTTTGTTTTTCCGTTGTTGTTATCGTTGTTTTTCTTTTCATTCGTTCACTCCTTTCTTCGTTCAACAAATCATGACTGAGTTCTCACTGGGCATCAGGCTTTAAAACAGCCAGGTTGGAGCTCACTGCTGTTAAGGAAAGGAAGTGCTGGAGACTCCCCTGGTGGTGCAGTGGTTAAGACTCCGCACTCCCAATGCAGGGGGCTCAGGTTTGATCCTTGGTCAGGGAACTAGATCCCACATGCATGCCACACCTAAGAGTTCTCATGCCGCAACTAAGGAGCCCGCCTGCTGCAACTAAGACCTGGTGCAGCCAAATAAATAAATAAATATTAGGAAAAAAAGGAAGTGCTGGAGAGCCTTAGGTATCAAATAAAAAGAACAAAGAATTAGGAATGAGGTGAAATTAACACAATAAGCATAAAATGCAAACAAAATATTTCAATGCTTTCTGATTATAAAAGATGTCTGTGTCAACTCTTAACTGGAAAATATTCAATATTATTCGATTTTCTGCTGGTAGTAGTTCTGACCTTATGTCATTTAACTTCTGAGTTATAGCAATTATATTAGCCTGAGCTTAAGAAGAAAGGTAAAAAGCACAAAACAAAACAAAGTATAATGAGAAATACGTTCGTGAAGTATTACAGAGGCCATGTTATGTAACTGATTAGAACCAATAATACTTAATACACACCAAACGGGAAGGATTCAATGATACAACTTGTAATGATACAACCTTGTAATCTTTAGCAGTGCCTTTCAGGGCAGCGGCTACTAGAATTCTCTAGTTACAGGAAAGAAAAGGATAGCTATGTTTCTACCATTATCTGGTATTGTTTCCAGAAAGGTTTATGCTGTCTTTTGGTTTTATATGCTCTGTATCCTTATGTGGAGAGATGAATGCCATCTTTTTAAAGAGAGTGCAAGGGATGGTCTTCTGTTATTGGCTGTATGTAAAGTAATTTTAACCTGGTGAGCTGGCAACCTTTGTGTTTCAAAATTAACTCCTCTGGGCTTGGAAGCCCTTCCTAAATTATGAGGACTGAAGACAGTGTGAGAATCTTCATGGGAGACAGTGTGAAGACACAGACCTAGGGGAGGCTAGAGCTTGGGGACCTCTTGGATTTGCAAGCAAATTTAGAAATAGAGAATTTCTTAAGAACTTTGAAAAATATTCCAATGGAAGGTCATGCTTTGAAACAGAGAGAAGCTGGAGTCTTCTGCTAGCTGCTGATATAAGGCAGAAAAAGTGCAGAGAATGAAGGTTGGCATGTCCTAAATCTCAAACCACATTCCAGTTTGCCTAGTTGAAAACCAGAGTGGAATAAGCTGAATTAATGTGGGGGTTGTATCCACGTTAGGAACTGGCTAGTGAATCTGCTTCACTCATGGGACAAGTCAGGGCCAAGGCTGGAACTCAGAGGAGCCCCGTGTACAGGGTCCTGCATGCAGTAGACCATCTGGACATGTAGATGCCTCCCCTCCAAGGTTCCTCAGAACTTGACTTCTGATGTGGTGTTAGACCAAGTCCTAGAAGAGGTGCCAGATATACCATCTGAGTATGCAGGTGTATGTAGTAGTGGGGAAATGTATACCACATGAATGAGTGGTGATACATCCTGTAATGTAGAGAAATGTCAAATCACTATATTGTGTACCTGGAATTAACAGTGTTGTAGGTCAATTACATTTCAATTAAAAACTAGCATATGAATGACCCATGTTTGGTTGGTGAGTAGTTTATGTCAGTGCGAGCACTGTAAATTGTAACGCAGGACAAATGCCTGTACACAAAGTGGCAGATGGCGGCATCACTGACTACAGAGGACAATTTATTAACCGGGTCATGACTACAAGCATCTTGTAAGTTAGAACCTGTCTGTTTGGGAAAGCTGATAAATGAAGGAGCTTACATTCATTTTTTTTCAACAAATATTCACTGAGTACCAAATTTATGTAAGAGTGATGATAAAACTCCTATTATAAAGATGAAGAAGTGGTTTTATTCCCTTATAAATTACTTAGGTAAATGAACATGCCTTCTATGACGTCACACATCTTTTGAATTGGATTTTGTTGAGGAGAGAAGATGGTTGAAACAGAAGAAGCAGCTTGTGAGAACCACTGTCACACTGCCCTGGAGGTTCGAGGACAGCTGGATGGCAGAGAGGGATGGGCGTGGAGGGGCAGACCTTAGCCCATCGTGGAGGGGAAGCAGAGACAGGAGAAGGAGGCGCCGTTAGATGTTCGTGAGCAGAGAGCGGACAAGACCAGAGGTATACTCAAACTTAATCTGGGAAAGTTGTCTATCAAGCTGCATTGCTCCAGTTCGTTCAAGTTGATAAATCTGGAGGGAAGAGGGGTAAATATGTTTCACGTGTTCCCAGGCTGAAGTAGACATAAGTGTTTTTGGACCCTTCAGCTGGTGAATGCATATCTGAACAAGACTCCCCCACTAACATGACAAAGATGATAGAGAAAAGCCAGACATTCCGTTTTTCATGTGAAAGATCATGCTATCTGTATGTATTAGCCATGATCGAATTCCCTTTCTTAGGCCCTTGGAAGTTAGGAAGGTGTTTCAGTAGTAAGATTTACTCTGTCTCTCTGCATCCATGTTTTCGAGGTATTAAAGCTGAACCCACTGTTACACCCTTAGAACCTGGCCCGAGACCCCTTGATGAGTAAATGATGTGTTTATTTACAAACGGGCAGACAATATGGCTGGAGAAGCCACTCATATAGATCATATTATCTTCCTAGGAAATTACAAAACTATATCAAACCATATAAAAGTCAACCCTAATATCCCAACTGAGTATAGGATGGATTAGAAAGAAGGAGAGAGAAGAGGGATGAAAAAGCCAATGGGTTTATTGTACTAGTTCTAGAGAAAATTAGCAGGAGCCTAAGCTAAGTTGGTGGCAGAGAGGACGGAGAAGCAGAGTTCTCTCATAAAGGTACAAGAAAGGGAAACTGAGGGGGAGAGGCTAAAAGATGGCTGAAGTTTCGCATTAATAGGGGAGACCGATGAGGAAGGCTTCAGTGGGCAGTGATGTCAGTTAGATGCACTGGTTCGGAAGTGGTGAGAGGCCATCTGACTTGAGACTGGGGCGAATAGGGGAACTAGAATTCAGGGAGAGGTTGGGAGGCCGACAGAAATTCGGGAAAAATCTGCAAAGAGAAATTTGAAGACCCGGAGGAAAATGCCAATTTCATATGGATATGGAGTTTTACCAATTTTTGAAAATATTAAATATTTAACAACAAAACCTAAATTGTATTTTTCCTTGAGTGGTAAAACTGACCTGGTTTCTCATTTCTTTTCGTTTTTGTTTCTGGAGGCTCCTCATCTCATGCTGGGACCCCTTGCAAAGTCTTGGGGCAAACACTTTGTTCGGTGCTCCAGAGACCAACTCAACTCAACTCCCTTCTGCTTTGTCAGCCTCCACGTACTGAGCAGGAACTCCTTATTCCTGCATCTATTCCAGCTGCAGCTGCACCAAAATGATACAAATGAACTTATTTACAAGCAGAAATAGTCTCACAGACATAGAAAACAAACGGTGGTTACCAAGGGGGAAGGCGGGGGATAAATTAGGAGTTTGGGATTAACATATACACACTACTGTATATAAAATAGGTAAGCAACAAGGACCTCCTGTACAGCACAGGGAACTATATTCAATACCTTGTAATATTGGAAGATATACAAGATATTCTATAATGGAAAAGAATCGAGCAAAAGAATATATATATAAAACGGAATCATTTTGCTGTACACTGAAACTAACACAACATTGTAAATGAACTATATATTTCAATAAAAGTTTTTTAAAAATTAGAAAAAAAAAAAGACCCATAGGCTGAGAGAGCTTGAGGAGAAGCTTAAAGTTGCAAATGGGCTGACTTGGCCTCTTTCCCTTCTGCTTCATCCTACCTTGAACACGGACACTGCACCGGAGCCAGGACTGCAGTCCTGTTACAATGAGGCAGGAGGGAAAGGATGGGGGAATTTCAGAGGCAATCACCCTGATGGAGCTGAGCCTCTAAACCCATGCCAGCAGCCTTCTACTCCAGTTTTCCCGCTATGTGAGCAAAGGAAATCCCTGTCTGTGTAAGCCAGCCTAAGTCAGCGTTGCTATTCCTTCTAGCCAAGTCCGTTCCTAATTGATGTACTCTACCTCGGCTTTGGGGGGATTCCCCAAAGGGTGTGCTTGGGCTTCCTACTGCTGTGTAAGAAGCCACCTCAAAGCCTAGAGGCTTAAACAGCAACAACACCGTTTATTTTGCTCACAAATCTGTAATTTGGACAAGGCTCAGTGGGGATGGTTTGTTTCTGTTCCAAGTGGCGTCAGGTGGAGAGGCTCAATGGGAGACTGGAGAATGCATTTCAAGATGGTTCACTCATGTAACTATTGGTTGGTCTTCGTTGTTGGTCTTGGTCTTGGCTGCTGTTTGGGCAAACATTGGGTTTGGAACCAGAGGCCACTGTTCCCCCACCCTGTGAGCCTCTCTGCAGCTACCCGGGCTTCCTTACAACATGGTGGCTGGACTCCAAGTGTGAGTGTAGCAAGAGAACAAGGTGCACGTGTGTGGGATTTTTATGATCTAGCCTTAGATGTCATGTAGTATCACTTCCACCACACCCTATTGGTTGAGGAGGTCACACACGCTGGTCCAGGTTCAAGGGGAGTAGACATAAATACCATCTCTTAATGGGGGTGTAGCCAGAGCTTAGAGCGTGAGAGACAAGAGTCACTGCTGCAGCCGTCTTTGGAAAATGCAATCTGCTGGAAGGTGTCTTACAACATCAGAGGGTCATTGCTTATTGTTACTTTTATAGTCACAGTCTAGAGATTCATCTTTGGCTCTTTATATTATAGAAAAGAGAAATAGGTCAATATCAGAGTATTGATTTATTGGAAAAATCCTGCCAAAGTTTTAGAATAAGAGAAGTCACAATGGCCCCACAGACTCCCCACCTTTTCTGTGAGGTATTTTTTTTTAATTGAAGCATACTTGATGTCTAATATTACATAAGTTACAGGTGTACAGTATAGTGACTCACAATTTTTAAGGTTATACTCCATTTATAGTTATTATAAAATGTTGGCTATACTCCCAGTTTTGTACAATATATCCTTGTAGCTTATCTTATACCTAATAGTTTTTATCTCTTAATCCCCTCCCGCATCATGCCCCTCGCCCCTTCCCTCTCCCTACCAGTAACCACTAGTTTGTCCTCTGCATCTGTGAGTCTGCTTTTTTGTTGTATATTTTTAGATTCCACATATAAGTGATGTCATACTTATATGTGTATGTGTCTCTGTCTGACTTATTTCACTTAGCATAATGCCCTCCAGCTTCATCCATGTTCATCCAAGTTGCTGCAAATGGCATAATTTCATTCTTTTTTATAGCTGAGTAGTATTCCATTGTGTGTGTGTGTGTATATATATATATATATATATATATATATATATATATATATGTACACCACAGCTTCTTTAGTCATTCCTCTGTTTCTGTGAAAGTATTAACTGGGCATCCCAAGACTTGTCTTGGTGATGAAATGCAGTCTGTAGAGTCAGAGCTGGATCATATTCAGTTAAAGGTTATAATTGGGCTAGAGCTGTGCAGGCGGCAGGTATGTCCTACCTGCCCCCAGCCAGGTAAGGAAACTCCACTGAGAGAGCGAGAATTGGGGGTGTGTGTGCGTGCGTGTGTATGTGTGCGTGCGTGTGTGCGTGTGTATGCGTGTGTGTGTGCATGCATGTGTGTGTGTTGGGGGTTCTTTGGTGAGAAGGAAGGTTGGAATATAGCACAGGGCCATCTCATAGGAGAGTAAAAGTAATACCCTTTGGTCCCAGAAAGAGCCACACTTACCATTAAATAGTTCTCTTTAAGATAAAAATCCCTTTGTGCAGTTTGTCTAGTTACATCAGAAAATATAAAAGGATACTATGCCGGTCAGTAACCAGTCTGATCTGAGACCCACCCCTGCCCTTGCCCTGCTCTGCTGTACGTAGAACTGCATTTCCACGGAACTGCATTTCCACGACTCTTCTGCCCGTTGGGGGCCTGTAAGAGATGAGAAGGTGAGAGAAAGGAAGAGCTAGGATATTTCTCCACCCCGCTCTGCTTCTTCTGCCGTCTTCTGCGGGGTCTGTGTCTCCCTGCGTGGTAGGCACCTTCTGCCATGGCCCCTGAGGACCCCACCCTCCTCATATCCATGCTCCTGTCTGATCCCTTCCCCTTGAGTGTGAGCTGGACATTTCTAATGAACAGAGCATGGCAAGAATGACAGGATGTCACGTCCAAGATTAGGTGAAAATAAAAGACTGACTTCTGTCTTGTTCACACCTGTTTGCTCTGATGAAGCCAGCTGCCACGTTGTGAGTTGTCCTGTGTGGCAAGAAACTGAGGGAAACCTGTGGGCAACAGCGCAGGAAGAGCTGAGCGCTGCCAACAATCACTTACATCAGGTCTTCAGATGCTGGTAGCCCTGGCCAATACCTAGGTGACAGCCTCGAGGGAGCCACAGCCTGGGGACCCCACTATGGCCAGGCCTGGATTCCTCATCCACGGGAACTGTGAGATAATACATGTAGTTTTAAGCCATAATGTTTGGGGTGATTTGTTACGTAGCCAGGGGTAACTAATACGTGTGTTTCAAGTTCCCACCAGCAGCTTCTTCCTCTGTTATCGGCAGATCGGACAGGGCCTGGGCTCTGGTGGCTTTACCCATTGTCTCTCCTGCCCTGGGGACAGAAGTGGTGTCTGCTCTTGCTAAATGCTATGTTGTCTCCCTGTCTTCTGTTTAGGTTTTCAGGTCCCTTATCTCCTGTATAATGTCCCACCCTGAATAGTTTTTGTTTTTCTAGGTGAATCCTGACTGAAGAGGTTACAGCTCACAAATGTGGTGAAATGCCTGTCTTTTGCAACCATGAGGCTTTTTCTATTTCCATAAAATTCAGAGGCTTGAAGGTGCTGGGCCAGGGTTTGTATCCCAGTAGGAGTGAGTCCCATGGTACACAGCACCCGAAGCAGGTAGGTAGTGGCAGAGAAGGGAGTACACTTTCATACCTAATTTTGTATTTCTAATTTTGTAATATTTTTCTTAAAGGGAGCACCCACATTTATTTAAGCTTCATTTCCCGTAAACCTGGGTCTGCCCCCTGGTTCAAACACATTGGATACCCAAACCGCTGAAGGCTTAAAAAATCTATTTAATCCAATTAAAACAGCACTTTAATTAGAAAAAAAAATCTAGAATAAATATTTTACTGTCTCTTGCCAAAGATTTGGCTCTTTGTTATTTTCCTCTTTTCCCCATTTGAGTTGGTCTTGAAAAGAAGCACATCACAACATAAAGATCAACAGGATTAACTTTTGTTGCAGGGGGTAAACTCATAAAGTTAGGCATTTTCTTTGGATGACCAATCTTATAGCCTGTTGCTCAGAGGAGCAGGTCCATAAATCTTTTCTTACTTGTCATATAGCAGGTCTGATTCCTAGTTAACATCTTTGACCTTTAGGAAGAGGTTGGTAACTAATGAAAGAAGAATGAGTGAGAGTCAGTACTGCTCCCTGGGGAAACGTAGAAGTCATTCTAGAAGAAACTTCCATGTGACAATCACTTTATTAGTGACAGACAAGGCTGGGAGATACTATCCGTTGAGTCCAATACTTTGAAAGAGAAGATTCCTGCTCAGACACAGGTGAGTGAGAGATTAACACCGATCAGTGCTGATGAAAAAAAAATAATGAAAAGACACACAGCTACCACGTCAAAATTCTTTAAGAAAAAACAATATTTTAAAGTACTTTTAAAAACGACAACAATAAAATAACGACAGTAAAGGTTCTTGTTGTCTTGGATTGATTCCTAGAGAGACCAGGAAACCTTTGTAATTTTCTTTTAGACTTTCAGATTCTGTGAGCCAACTCCACGGCTCAGAAATAATTTCCACTCTACTTAGTGGATCTTTAAAATGAAATAAAAATGATTACATATTCTAGCTGTAACTGCTTTAATTTGTAGAAAATAGCAAGTCTAAAGGAGGCCAACCCGACTCTTTTGAATCATTGGTTTTTAGAAACGGCCTGCCTTGAATATGCTTTTAGCAGAACAAATGCAGAAACACAACCAATTGTATTTAGAAAGTGGCACTGTGTTGAAGAATCAGAAATATTCCTCTTCTGTCCCTGAGCAGAAACCTCTCAGAGTACAGTAGCTTCAGCTAAGCTTGAAGGATTGCATACGCCCCATCCCTTCCTTACATATTCTTAGAAGGTAAGAGCCAGGAGGAATCTTAGACATTATTAATTCCCACTCCGTCACTGACAGCCAAACAAACTGAGGTGCTCAGTGATGGAGTGAAATCTCTAAATCTCATAGTTAGTCTGTGGCAGAGCCGGGCTAGACCTCAGACCTCCTGGCTCCAAGTTCAATGGGAGAAGAAATATCATTGCCTGCAAATATGGCACTTATAGGCAAGATTGCCTCAGTACCCGTATCTTCCCTTAGAGGCAAATCCAGGACTCTACATAGGAGAGTTTCAGTTGTCACATTTGGGTAGTAGGACCTGTCTTACTTGAATGAAAGAAGTTCTGTCACAAAGAGAATAGTCATGGGAGCGAAAATGGTCACAGGTGAATCATTGGGTTGCAACAAAGATGAATACTACTGTCATATTCTCTGAACAATTCCCAAGCTGGAAGCCAGATTGCAGTCTCTTTCCTTGATGTGTTTATTGCCCTTTTAATTAGCCTTATCTATTTTCCTACTTATAAACAGGATAAACTTTAAGAGCAGCTACAAAAAGGAACACGGTCTCACGTTCTATGCCTTGTTTCCTTTAGAAAGAGCCAAAAAGGGTTAGTTAGCCAAGTTTTATGTACTGAAGGACGATGGAAAAGCAGGTTAAAGTTCAGTTAAGTACACAATAGTTGAACCTACACACGGCAATAGAGAAAAAATCTATATTCTCTCAAACTAAAATGGAATATCCCTATAAAGTTCAATATCTCTGTTAGTACAAATCCTGACTGAAAATTTCAAGAACAAGAGGTTATGCTAAGGTTGTTATTTTTTATTAAAAAAAATACTCATTCAGATCGAAATCACTGAATGGATCATATGGTATTTAAGAATTTAAGGAGTATTGAAAATTATGGCCATGCTACATGGATGGGTTTATACAGGACTCGGAGACTTAGACTTTTACATTTCCTCATATCTGTCAATTAAATTTGACTTTTTTGCTTACCTTCCCAGCCAGAATGTAAAAATGGATGAAATGATAACACAAAAAGATGTAACCTTAGCAAAGCAATAATTTCAGATAAAAAGACCAGCTTAAAATCTTTAGGGAGTAAATGTCAATTCAGATCCAGGAGATTTCATCTTAAAGAGTAAAAGAATTCTTTTCACATTATCTCTAAACTGGAAAATATTTCCCTGGATTTTGTTCAAAAATAACCTTGATATATTATAACCTTGAGTAGAAGCCAGTAACAAAGTTAAAATACAGGGAACTATTGCCTTGACCAGAGTTAAGGAGTGAATAGGTGAAAATCAGAGAAAAGTGATAGCTAAAAAGGAACTGGGAAAGGCATCTTAATCCAAAACAGGCTTCTTCCGCACCTTGTTAAGTATTTGGCATTTTGGGGGGCTGACTTTCACACCGTGTCTCTTCCTGACTCCTGGAGTGCATTCAAATCCTAGAAACTATCCTACTTTTTAATAAATTACTAATCTACTTATTTTCTCTTCCACTAGTGACTGAGCTGTAGCTAATTTATCTTTGGAACCACAGTGCCTAACACAATGCTTGGCATACAACAGCACACAAAGACTGTTTGATGGATGTTGAGGTGGGTGGATGAATGGAAAAACATGAATGAATAGGCATGTATTCTAGGGTTATTTTTTTTTTTTAATATCCTTGTCATGTGCCCTATCCTCTTTTGGGGTTTTACAGCCCCAAACTAGATATGAACCAGTTTCACCTGTGAGATGGACCTGTGGTGTGGCACCACTACCCCCAGGAGGGTGCTCAGCATACAATAAGAGTTCAATACATACTGATTTGATAAGTGACCACGCTAAAGGGAGATTCTCTGACCTCCAAATAGCAAGTAAGAAACCAAGAGCACTGATATTTCTTTACAGGAAAGAGGGAAAACAGACTGTTTGGAATGAATGATCTCAGTGCTTTAACTATATGTTTACAGTCGATACAGATGCACTTTCCTCTTTGGTGTCTTCCGCTGGTACACGGTGACACACCCCCTCACCTGATCCGCTCTTTATAACCATGAATTGGGCGTAAAGTGCAAGCAAATTTGATTTTATTGTTCCCCATGAATACCAGTCAATTTTCCGAGTGGGAATACTAAAGATGATAATTGTATGTTGTCTAATCTTGTCGGGATGGGTCCCCTCTAGTGGTTTCCCACTGGTAAACCACTGAAAGCATGAAAGGATCAGAACAAGAGCAAATGAAATGTAATGTGGTCTATTCTTTGAGCTAATGTGAGCCTCCTGTTTGAAGGGTATCACTAATGTGTGTACAGACATATGGAAAGGAATAGACAGAGGTATCATTTTTTTCCTCTAGGGCAGGCTTTACTCAGGAAGTATACTGAGCAATAGCCAATGGAATGCATGATAATAAATGATCAGACTGTACATTTGGAGCACTTGACTATCTTGACTGTTAGATGTTGTATGATGCCCTCGCTGGTGCCACAAGTCTTGAGGAGTCCCTTCCGTTCCCTTCCTGGGGAACACAGGCTACCAGAGCTGGTCCTTGGTGGGTAATTACCAGGCAATCAGAAACTGTCTTGAACAACACATTAACGTAAAAAAATCTTGTCTGAGACTTTGTTGCTTTGTGCTTTATCTCATATAACTTGTCTTTTGGGAGGAAGCAATCATAGTCTATTATTGATGACTTGTGTTATTGCATGGAGAAGAAAAGTGAATAATGAACCTAATAGGAACCCTAACGCAATTGCTTTTTGTTAGAATAGAGTTGGAGAGAGCACTTTATCATAATTATTCGCCCACATATACCTTCTACACTCACTCTTGACACCCTTCTCCTCTAATTTCCTATGGGAAACAGCCGGGTAGATAATGGAGAGAAAAGATATAATGAAGAAATGACCATGTTTAAAACATAAGAAGATACTGAAAAAATTGGCATCCCGGCCCTATGTACTTAAGAGACAAAAGCCCATTTTCAGACATACCTTGTTTTATCACGCTTCGCTTTATTGTACGGCTCAAACATTGCGTTTTTTACAAACTGAAGGTTTGGGGCAGCCCTGCATCGAGCAAGTCTATCGGTGCCATTTTTCCAACAGCGTTTGCTCACTTTGTGGTTCTGTGTCACATTTTGGTAATTATTGCACTATTTCAAACGTTTTCATTATTATTCTACTTGTTATAGTGACCTGTGATCTTTGATGTTGCTGCTATGATTTGCTGAAGGCTCAGATGACGGTTAGCATTTTTTAGCAACAAAGTATTTTTTAATTAATGTCTGTACCTTGTTTCTTTTAGACATAATACTACTGCACACTTTATAATAGAGTACCGTAGAGTGTAAACGTGATTTTTATATAAGGTAACTGGGAAACCGAAAAGGTCATGTGACTTGCTTTATTGGGTTATTTGGTTTATTGCCATGGTCTGGAATGGAAACAGTGCCACCGAGGTAGGCCTGTACAGTTTCCAGGTTTTACACCCTCAGAGGGGCAAAAACATATGAGTCCTGCCTCCCTCTGTATTATATTCTCGAAATAATACCATACACCCATAGCATTCCTCAAAGCTCCTTGAACAGCGGCCAAGTTACAAGACAGATTTATCTCCATCTCTTATCAAATGCGGTTAGAGAGACAAGACATAGATTGTCCCTATTACAATAATAGCAAGGAGTTCGAGATAATATCTATAAAACCCAATGACACATACACTCAATTTGGACGTGACCGAAGATTCCCTAGCCTGGGTTCAGGTATGGAAGGGACCATATTCAGTGCAATCATTGGCCTTTCTGCTAATACAGAATACCACCTCTGTACAGAATCATGGGCTGGCTCACATGTTTCTGGGCATCTTCAGAGCTGAGTCTCAAGTACACATGACTGATTCTTTCCTGTATCTTCCACCAGGTGTATTGTGGCTTCTGGGTCACTGCAGCTGGTAAGAGCTGCAGCTTCCTTTACTGGGTAAAGCCACACAGCCAGACACCACCACCTCCATGGGCTTTTTTTGTCCTCTCCCTCCTGGCCCCAGTCCCTGACACCCTGCTGCTGCTTCTGCAGGGCATTGCTTCAGATGTGCCAGTGCTGTTTGGGAGGTCAGGGCTGAATCTAAGCACAATCTCACTGTGTAGGGTCACACTGTAATAGAAGAAGACAAATGCAACTTGCTTGTGCCCTAGTGCCACGCTGGATTTCAAATGGTAATTTTAAAGTGTAACCCTATTCCTCCCTAGAATATGGCTATGGGTATATGGAGGCTGGTTCCAAGATAAATTGATATGAGTGACAGACATCATTTTGCCCTAAGAATCACACCTCCCCTTCAACTCTGAGATTCTGTAAGTGGCCAAATACGTCCTTTTCCCTTGGATGAATTGGTTCCCAGTAGGCACGTTCGAACCCCTGCCGAGGCGACAAATCACCCCTGGGCCCATTTTCCCCAGATGCACCAGCAGAGGACTGTCTGGGGTTCAGGTTGGGATCTTTGGCAACAGCGACCGGGAATTCAGATGTAGATCAGGCTGTGACAGAGTATTTCATAGAGGAGACGATCGAGGCCCTAGAAACTTCCTGGACTCACAGAGGTTCCATTCTAGTGGGGAAGACAAGGGCCACACACACAAGGATGCAGGGGAGGTTTGTGATGGGCCAGCTCGGGATGCCACGAGAAGACAGGGGTGACATAACTTAGTGCAGGGTCGAGGAGGGTGCCCCCGAGGCAGTGCTTTTTGAGACCCTAAAGATGGATAGGATTTAGCCAGACAAGGGCGGGGAGAGAGGGGAGCTGGTGGCAGAGAGAAAAGTCAGCTGGGGGCTCTGAGGTCAGGTGTGAGAAGCAGAATGAACTAAAAGGTGCTTGGTAGAGAGCAAGGTGGGAAGTTGCAGAGGGCAGGGGGCCAGACCGAGGAGTTAAGGTTTTATTTTATTTTTTAAATTAAAAAAAAAATGTATTGGAATATAGTTGATGAACAACGATGTGTTAGTTTCAGCTGTACAGCAAAGTGATTGAGTTTTACATATATATATGTCTATTGTCTTTTACATTTTTTTACTTGAGAGGAGTTAAGGTTTTATCTGGAGGGCAATAGGAAGACTCTGAAGTTATTTTTTTTAATTTTTATTTTATATTGGAGTAGAGTTGATTAACAATGCTGTGTTAGTTTCAGGTGTACAGCAAAGTGATTCAGTTATACATATACATGTATCTGTTCTTTTTCAGATTCTTTTCCCATGTAGGTTATTACAGAACATTGAGCAGAGTTCCCTGTGCTCTACAGTAGGTCCTTGTTGGTTATCTATGTGAAATTCAGCAGTGTGTACGAAGCAGGGAGGGGAGTGATTTGACTCGTGTGGGTGAAAGACTGCTGTGGGGCAGATGGATGGGAGATAACCAGACGGGAGACAGGAAGACAGATGGCTTACGAGGTTGCTGCTATTGTCTTGGCAAGATATGATGGTGCGTTAGGACAGGAGAGGCACATATATGCAGGAGAGACCTGGGGCGGGGGGAGTTGAAGGCCGGGTCATTGACTAGATGAGTGGACGAGAGAGGAGGAGTTCTGGAGAAGCCCCAGGTTTCTGACATGAGAAATACATGGGTAGAGATGGCATTACTGAAACAGAGATCACAGGAAAAGAAGGGATTGGGGAGCTCATAGGATGGTCAAATTTGTGGGTATATTTTGTTTGAGGCATATTGAGTTGGAGCTACCTTTGAGGCATATAGGTAGATGTAGATTCAGCTCTGAGGTTCAGGGTGAAGAGCGTGAAGATGGTGACTGTAGACACCGGACGGATGGGATTTCCTAGGGAAAGAGGAAGCGTAGGCGGTAACCCCATGGAGCACCAAGTGTGAAGTGGTAGAGGAGAACAGGAGCTTCAGAGGGTGCGGGCAGAGAGGGAGCAGGGGTTCCAGGAGAAGGCAGCACATGGGGCAAAGGGAAGTGGGTGAGAAAACATTACCAAGAGGTCCAGGAAGCTTGTGTGGGGGCCAGCTTGTGGAAGGTCTGAATGTTAGGAAGGTGAGGGGAATTTGGACAGTATCCAGTAGGCCCCAGGTAGCTCAGGAAGGACTTTGAGCTGGAACCTGTACACGTAAAGTACTGTATATCCAGTGATTTGGAAGTTGAGGGGCAGAAAACAAAGAGCTCATTTAGCAGAGTTGTCTATACTTGGGGAGAAAAGCATCTGGGGGAGGGGGTTACACTGGGGGAGGGGGTGACAAAGGAGACTGGTGTGAGAGACCTTTGGGGAAACCAGAGTACTTCCATGTTGCATCACGGAGGGCAGAGAAAGAGACACCCTGCTGTGTCCGCTGTTTAGCAGGGTGACAGCACTGTGGTCACAGAGGTCAAGGTTGACAAGAGGAGCCAGCCTTTGGGGAAACCGGTAGATTTGGCTTTAGGTGTTTGGAGATGTAGTCAGTATTGCAAAATACTGATGGAGGTTTTTTGAAGGCAAATGAAAATGGCGTTGCTACAGGCTCTCTGCTCCATCACATCTCTGCCTTTCCAGAAAGAAGGGAGTAAAATTTCTCGGTAGTCAAAGTTCATTTTTGCAACCTCTGCACCTGCATTTACAATTTCTGGAAACACTGGATTTAGGAATACTATGGTGTTTTGATTTCGTTTTATCATCCTTTTTGCCTTACTTTTCAATCTTAACATGTGGGCTTATTCCCTCCGTATCAAAAACTGAATGTTCTGAATTTGTGGAAAGAATTTACATGGTTTATTCTTGGCCACTCTTCTCATATTTCTCTCTCGTTGTCTCCTCGCCCATTGTTCCTTTACGTTCCTGTCTCTCTCCCTTTATTCTCTCTTAGCTTAGGTCTCCCCCAAGAATGCTCAAGTGCAACTATTCTCGGCCTAAATGCCACAGACAACCAAATGTCAGAACGAGGAAGCACAGCCTTGCTAAGCCCCCTAGGAACGGGAAAGCAGAAACTCTCTGGTCTTGATCAGACATTTGGAATCCACCTCTATTTCTCCCTTGTAACTCCTAACAGTTTCTAAGAAACACCTGTCCTCTTATATGATTTAAATGTCGTCTTATAAACAACTGTCTCTTAATATTCTGACAGTTTTCCTTTATGGGAGAGCAAGCACCTCCTCAGAAGTGAGTCTTATTTACCACTATAACCCTGGTACAGTTCTGGAGCCTGGCATCCAACTGTTGAATGAATAAAGGGATGATTAAGTGTGGCAGAAGGGCCCGCCTGCCTTTTATCTTCTCCCTAGCCTTTCAGCTTTTTCTAACTTTTTCTTCTAACCAGGGGTGAGTTGTTCCATCAATACAATAGAAAGATTTGGAGAGTCATCACCAGGTACTATGAAATGCCTTGCACATTGAGGGTGCTTAGAGTTTAACAACTAAAAATGTTATAGGAGACAAGAAAGCAAGGGTTTGCCAAACTGTTGGCAGCTCTAAATTCATAACCAATATGGAAAAGAAACCATATGTCAAGGGTAAATATATATGCATATATGTGTGTGTATATATGCTTTTTCTGTATTCATTTCTTTAGAATTATTTCCTATCAGAGTATGCGTGGTGTTTTTGGTGTTATTATTGGTAGATGCCATCTAGTGGTGTAGAATAGCATCTGTTCTTAGAGCCATTCAACTTCTACGTTCTTATAATTATTATTATTACTTTGTTATTTCTTAAAAGTAGAACCAAAAACACTGTTGAAAGAATACTGTAAGTCCCAAGTAGGAATAAAATTTGGAGGATTAAGATATAAACTTTAGGGGGCTTCCCTGGTGGCGCAGTGGTTAAGAATCTGCCTGCCAATGCAGGGGACACGGGTTCGAGCCTTGGTCCGGGAAGATCCCGTGGAGAAACTAAGCCCATGTGCCACAACTACTGAGCCTGTGCTCTAGAGCCCGCGAGCCACAACTACTGAGCCCGCGTGCCTAGAGCCCATGCTCCGCGACAAGAGAAGCCACCGCAATGAGAAGCCCATGCACTGCAATGAAGAGTAGCCCCCGCTCGCCGCAACTAGAGAAAGCCCACACAGCAATGAAGACCCAATGCAGCCAAAAATAAATATGAACAAATAAATTTATATTTTTAAAAAAGATATAAACTTTAAGTCTCCTATGGCAGAAAATTGAAAAACAAGTACAGGACTTTATCTCTCAGCGTAATCCATCCACCCGTTCTTTTACTCATTCATCAGATATTTATCAAGCCCCTACCCTGTGCTAGGTTTGGTGTGAGGGACTTGAAATAAAATCCCAGTGCCTACCTTGAATGGTAAGAGGAAATGGTAAACGTTGGTGGCCCACTGTGTTTTTGGCACTCATGCCATGCCAGGCTCTGTGCCACACACTTTGTACCCCAACCTAAATCATCTGGAATCATCACCACAGCCCTCTGAGGTATGATTGTCCCCGTTTTTCAGATGAGGAAAATGGAACTTGGAGATATAACTTGTCTATAGTCCTGTATCTAAGAAGCATGCAAACTAGTTCAGAGCCAGGGTCTGACATCAAAATGTGTGAGCTCCTAAAAATCCACTCTTTGGGCTACAAAAGCAAGGGCAAAGGAGGCAGATGTTTTTGAATTACATACAGTCTAGGCCTTTTTTTGGGAAGTGAGATGGAGCGAGAGGGCAGAAGACAATTTTAAGGGTGGTTAAGTTTGCACAAGTCATTTAGCTGTGGGTCTGGGCTGGAGAAGGTAAGGGGTAGAAATATGAATAGGTATGGCCAAAAGTTTGGATCATCAGAAAAGGAATAATCCATCTGTCTTGGATGATTCTTGGAGATACATTGGATTGGGAACATTAGAGCAAAGACCAACATGTAGGAAGCATGTTGGTCACTGATCATCACTCCATCCAATATTGCCTTTGCAGATCTCTATAGCACATGTCTATACAACAGGACATTTTTAATGTGTTGCCTTTGCACTGTTCTTCAAATTATTTCCTATGTAAAAATCCTAGCTCAGCTCTCTCGTACTTCCTTGAGGATGGTCTCATTTTTTCTAGGTAATAATTTTCTGTATGCTACAGGGCAGAATACAGTAGTCCTCCAAGTATACTTGCAGAATTGAGGGTTTTAAAAAAATTATTAGATGGGTTTTTTCTTATTCCTGTGGATAGTATGTGACAGTTAGCACACTCTTTTTTTTTTCTGCGGGACGCGGGCCTCTCACCGCTGCGGCCTCTCCTGTTGCGGAGCACAGGTTCTGGACGCGCAGGCTCAGCGGCCATGGCTCACGGGCCCAGCAGCTCCACGGCATGTGGGATCTTCCCGGACCGGGGCACGAACCCGTGTCCCCTGCATCGGCAGGTGGACTCTCAACCGCTGCGCCACTGGGGAAGCCCCTAGCACACTCTTTAATAACTCTGACATTATTCTACTGGGTTCCACTTGAAGAGGAACACGTGCTTTCTTTTTATCAGGAACATTTGCATATTGATATGTCATCATATCATATCAATATTGTCATATTGTTGACAAGGACCGGGAACCCAGCTTTCTGAGCTTCACCATTTTCCCTTTAATTGTAGCAGAACTTGGCGCTTCTTATTTTGCTTCACAAGGCCATATCCTACCAAGTTTCTGTTTCCGTTTTGAGAGAAAAGGTGAAGCAGTGCCCGGTGCTCTTCCACATGGGAGTATTTCTCCTCCAAGAAAACAGGACCTGGCATGGACAAGGCACCATATAACTGTTTGTTACATAAGTGAATGAGCCCGTGCTTGACTAAAGGGCACAGCTGTTTCCCAGACATGTGTCACACCGTCAGCTCCTGTGGGTTTGCTCACTGTGCTTCCTCTTGCTTGGAATGCTCTTTCCTCCTGGCTCGGCCAGTCTGATGCCCTTGGTGAAGCCTTTACCACGAGGCCCAAGCTTTTTGCCTGCAGACAGCTGGCTCTCCTACTCTCCCTGTGGGCACCACTCATTGATGGTCCTGGAGCACCTTCTCATGAAATTCCCAAATGGTCCGGGGTACAGCCCTTTGGGTCCTTCGAGTCTAACATAATGCCCTGAATGTAGCACGCAATCAATACGTATTTGTGGCAGATTATGAATATTCATTTGACTTAAAAGGACTACTTTCAAAAAGTGAGTTGATAGTAGAGAAGGGAAAGAAGAAACGAGGGTGGGAATCTAAGCACTTACTTAACTTGCTCTTCAGGTTTATTACAGTAGATGCATGTCGTCTGTGAGTAGAAGCTTTCTGGAGTGTGTCTAGGAAATCAAGCTCCCGTTCTGCTCCGTTCAAAGGTAAATAGACACAAGTATCAGCCAAGGTCGGCCGACAAGCTCAGAATCTTGGAATGGGGTAGACAGCTGGTATGTCTTTGAACTTTACACCTTTTAGAGGAAGATAGGTAAGATTGATCTTGGAATTATTTCAGAGGGAGTTGATGTGATGATTCAGAAGTGTAAACAGCATTACTCCCTTGAGTTTGTTGCTTTAGGAGCTCTTAGAGCATGATGAAATTCATAGGAGGTAAAAAAGACTTGAGAGACAGAAAGTGATGTTTAGAGAACAAGGGAGTCTTTTTTCTTCTGAATCTTATTTTATTTATTTTTTTATACAGCACGTGCTTATTAGTTCTCTATTTTATACATATTAGTGTATATATGTCAATCCCGATCTCCCAATTCATCCCACCACCACCCCCGCTTTCCCCTCTTGGGGTCCATACGTTTGTTCGTTCTCTACATCTGTGTCTCTATTTCTGCCTGAGAACAAGAGAGTCTTGACCTGAGGGAAGGTGAAGGTGATGAAACGCAGGATGGTTCACTCTGGCTTTTAGGCAAATACATCTTCACACTTCAGAGTAATATTCTTCTTTAAAACTTTAGGGAAGTTTATAGCTTTAATAGAAAAAAGAATTTTTTTTTTTTTTGCAGTACGCGGGCCTCTCACTGTTGTGGCCTCTCTCGTTGCGGAGCAACAGCCTCCGGACGCGCAGGCTCAGTGGCCATGGCTCACGGGCACAGCCGCTCCACGGCATGTGGGATCCTCCCGGACCGGGGCATGAACCCGTGTACCCTGCATCGGCAGGCGGACTCTCAACCACTGCGCCACCAGGGAAGCCCGAAAAAAGAATTTTTTTTCTGTAAGATATTCTAAGGCCGAAATGATGAACTGATATCTTAACAGATGCTGCAATTCCACAGGCTCCGGTCTAAGTTTCCCTTCCCTGAAAGAGCAGTAAACAAGAGGGCTGCAGGAAAGAAGACCAGCGAGGGAGGACACACGCATTACATCTAATAGGATTTTTCCAGAATATGTTATTTGGTGAAGAAGGTCCCAAATCATCCCTCAGCTTGGCCTCTTGAAGATCTCACAGTCTGCCAGAAGGCGGACACTTTGTAGTTTTGGCCCTGGGTTGGATCACCACCATCCAGAATTGACCAGGCCTTGCCAAGAGGCCTGGTCATGTTTGCTGAGGCCTAGAACATTCCGGAGGGCTGCATGTGACCTGTGGTTCTGGGAACGCCAGAAACTCTCAGGGACTTTCATAAATGCACACAACTGTTTACTGTCAACTACAAGCGTTTAAAAAAATACGGCCTCAGCACCTTGGTGACAACCCATGGACTCACATCGTCACTGCTTTAGGAGTCCAAACTCTAAGGGGGAAGTGGCTCTTTTCTTCATGGCCCTTACAGAATAGTGGAAATGATAATGACATGTGCAGTTACATGAAGAGTGAGAAGTACTGTGACAAAGTGCTGTGAAGGGGGGCGTTTATCCTCTGTTGGCTTCTGCAGGAAGTGTCCCTCCAAGGCTGTTCCTGTGTCCATACCTCTCGTAGAGCATCTGCCAGATATGGGGATGGGCACAGGTGAGATGGAGCGATGATGAAAAGCAGGGCCCATGTCCTCTGCAGGTTTATATCCCCAGCACTTGGCACCTCTGGATCACCACAAGGTCTCCATACATGTTTGTTGAATGAATAAATGACAATCTTGGTAAATGCTGTTAATGAGGTGACAGCTGGGAGAACTCAGGAGTTTGGTCATGTCAGAACGTTGCTCTCTGATGCATTTTATTATACGCATTCCCATATCGTATGCCCCTACTTTACAGAGATAGAAAAGGCTGTTCAATATTTATAGGCTTTGGATCACAAAGAAATATAACATGGGAGGGACCACCTCTAACTTATAAGAGGGTTATGTTTTAGGGCATGTTTTTGGGATAGGGAGGTACAGACAACATTATCTCTCCAGGAAGAATTCTGCTTCCAGAAAAGGAGGAACTGAAAACTCTGAAGCCAGTCTCAGGAAACACAGCCCTAGCAGCTCTCCCACAGTAAAGCCGGCTCAGGAAATCCTACGGTGGGACTGGAAGGTAAGGTAGAGTCTATTCCTGCTACTGATCCCTTAAGGCAGAAATTTACATGAACAGTTTCAGGTAAAGCTTCCTCCTGGGTGATCGAGATCTCCTAGCAAAGTAGAAAAGGAGGGTAACAAAAGTTCATTTTCTTTCTCCTCGTCCAGATCAAGATCCAACAGCATTTCTCCCTTGGGTGGAGGGCTGCCTGGAGGCGGGGTGGGCGGGCCCAGGGGCTGGGCCGGGGGCGCCAGGACTGCACGCCTCTCCCAGCCTCCTTCCAGGCTCCGCAGCATTCCTGCGCGCTGGCACCACCTGACTTCTTGCGCGATGCTCCGTGCATCCTCCCACCACAGCTCCTGGGGTCAGGGGACCGCCTGGGCGATCCGGGGCGCCTTCGGGGGTCGGCACACAGTAGGGCTTGCCCCTCCCCGCTGTCTTCCTGTGAACACAGCGATGCGGCGATCTTGCGGCGTCCTGTGGCAGGTGCCTGCGCAGCGCCCGGCAGCTGTGGCGACGTTCAGGCTCTTTGGGGTGGGATGGGGGGAGGCGCGGGGACCAAGCGCCGGCGGGCGCGATTCTCTCCACTCCATAGAGTGGAGGCCGGGCAGGGACACTGGCAAGGGGGCGGCGCGGAGCCAGATTCGAGGGCGTGTGTGCGTGCGTGCGTGCGTGTGTTTCTCACTGCCTCTTTGATCAGGTCTTTATTCAAAGTGAGCTGTCCAAAATGATTTGACCTCCAAGGGATACACACATCTAAGTTTATGCGGCAGGATTCTTCTCCTCTGTGGTGGGTTTTCTTTTCTGCGGGCTCCCCAGTGGCCGGTTTCTTGGTAGCTGCGGCCTCCTCCCCCAGCCCCGCACAGAAGGCTTCTTCTGCTTCTTTATGCCAACGGCTTCCTTTCCTTTCTTTCCTACAAAAGGCTTCTTGCCTGGAACCCCTCCCCATCGGATCCGGCTTCTACCGCCGCCGCTGCCCTATCCACCTGGAGTTTGTGATTCTCAGCCTGGCGAAGAATGATGCCCAGCTGCACGGTCTTTGCACGTGGGTTTAGGTAGATTCAACATGACTCTCAGGTATTTCAGCGGATTCTTCTTCAGGATGCTGCGATGACTCTTCTTGGGCGGTGCTCTGGGGTTTTCCAGGGTTCTGCCGAGGTCTGTGTTGAGCATCTTGTGCGTGGGAAGGTGGTAGTTACTCTTGAAAGACTCAAGTGCCCTACAGATCATCTGACTTTGCTGAAAGCAAATCAGAAACGCTGTCCACGAGGAGCAAGTTCCCAAACGTCCAGTTTTGCTTACATTAAGCAGAATCATTCCTTTTAAAGGGAGAGGAGAATTAGGGAGCCAGGGATGTTCTTCAAGGCCTCGATGCCATCGTCCCCGTGATAGATGATGCAGGGTCCCCTGCCGTGCACACCCCGCTGTGTCTCACTTTGCTCTTTGCCAGCGCGCATTTGCTCAGAGGCACAGACCTTCTTGATATTATTCCAGGCCTTCAGTTTCTTAAGAAGTGCAACAGCCCCCTTGTTCGTCTCGTAGCCTTCAACGTTATCTTCAAGCACCAAAGGAAGTTCAGGACTTCCTCAGTACAGTGACCTTTAGCCACGACCAGCGCCGGTAAGGCCGAGGCAGCCAGGGCAGAGCAGATGGCACGTCACTGCGGGGCCAACGTGCCAGGTTTGGTTGGCTCAACGTGCGAACCCAAGACACATCTATTTCCCCAGTTAAGAATCACATTTCTCAAACTGTAGGAATTAAAAAAAGATTATGTCTTGCTCAGTAAGAATTTTCGGCAACTGTGCCTGAGAACGCAGGAAGACACCAATTACGACATCCCTGAAACAGATTCGGGGTTTTTAACTTATCGGTGCCAGAGGGAGGGGTGAAAACGAGTCCCGAGGAGGACGGCGACAGCGCCCCCGGACTGCGGGTTCAGGTAGGCTGCGCCCTCGCGCAGCGCCCTCCGCAGGAAGACCGCCGAGCCCCTCCCGGCGCCCAGCTCCAGCGCGCCTCGGGGCCTGGGAACCGCGCACCGGCTGCGCCCCGAGCCCCGCGGGGCGGCGGGACGGCGGGACGGACGGCGCCCGCGCCCAATCGCGGGGCGGGGCCGAGGGGGCCGGCAGGCGGCTGCCAATGGGAGGCCGCGGGGCGGGCGGGGGGCGGTGCCGCCGGGCGGGCGGGCGGAGGTGTCGGGAGCCGGCGCGGCAGAGCGGGAGTCCGGGAGGAGCCGGCGGAGCGGGAGGAGGACGGTGGAGGAGGAGGAGCAGCGCCGCGCCCCCGCCCCGGCCGCGCGCCCGCCCGCCCGCCAGAGCGCAGGCCGACCGCTCCAGCCGCAGCCGGCGGGTCCCGGCCGCCTCCCGCCGGAGCCCGGCGCGGGCAGGGTCCGGGCCGATGGGCAGCCCCGGGCAGCGGCGGGCGGCGAGGCGGCGACCCCGGTACGCGCCGCCGCGCGCTCGCGGGCTGTAGCAGGTCCCGGCGGACTGCGTCTCCGAGGTGCGTTCGCGGCGAGGGGGGTTCCGCTCGGAAGCCTCCGGGTCGTGTCCGGGGACTGTCACCGAGGTGAAGGGGCCGCCCTCGGGGGAGCCTCGGGGTTTGACGGGGGGCCGGGGCGCGGGGCGAGGGTCCGGCCGGCAGATGCGCCCGCGCTCCCGAGCCAGGGGTGGGAGAGGAGCCGCCGCCGCCGCTCGTTCTCAAACTTATCGATCGGCTGAAAGGTTATTCCCGTCTCGTAGACGCGAGCACTAAGGAGGACTCTCCGGGCGCGCAGCGACTCCTCCGTGACTAACCCGAGAGAAGAAGGTTGCCCGGCGCGGTTCCCCAGCGCGCCGGGCGGGGTCACTTGCTGAACTTGCTGCGGGGTTTATTCCCCGGTGAGGCGTGTGCCCGGGGCGCGAGCCCTCGCGGCGCCCGCCCCTCTTTGTAAGGTCCCAGCGGCCGGCGAGCGCCCTTGCTCGGGGCCCGACGGCTCCCCGGCTTCCCCGGCTCCGCGTCTCGCTCCATCCTCGGCTCGCGGTCCTGCTCGGGCCCCCGTTTCGTGGAAGCTCGATTGGCCAGGTCCCGGGAGTATCCCCACGAGCACCTACGGATTAATTTTCAACCGCGCCACAAACCCAAAGAATCAGTCTCGGTTCATCGTCTGCCAGCGAGAGCCGATCCTTCTCGGGAAGAGAAAACAAGTTGGCATGACCCCTCTGGGAGATATTTGTCATCATTAACCTGCTTCGGTTAAATTAATTCAGCCCAGGATGACTCCAGCGTGAGTATTGGAAACATCAAGTGCGTTGGTCACAGAATGGTGGTCACCAAAACCTGATTTGGGTAAACATTGCAATTGCACAGGCTTGGGATTTTGTTTAGATTTAGACACGGTTTTTAATAAGGACGGACTTCTTTTTTTTTTTTTGTAAACAAAGAATCTTGGGGATTCTCATAGGTTTGCTCAGTAAGTTCAAAATAGTCACTTAGATGTTTCTTTTCTTTGCCTCTTTTGTCTGCAGTTTTCATTTCTAAATGTTAACACTAGATGGCTTTCTTATGACAGGCATTTAGTAAACTGCGCTTTTGAGTTGCCTATCTGCAATCCAGGTTGTAATTTTTTCCAGTTTTCCAGTTAGTAATGGGAGAAAAAAAATCTCCAAAACTGTTGCTTTCCTTGAAATACGTTACTTCCCTATAAAACCAATATTTATTCAGACATCAAAAGGTGGCCTATTATTTCTGGCATTCCTAAAGATGGATTTCAAGGGACAACTTGGTTACTGTTTTTAGTCAGAAATTTAAGGATGTCTGTTTTGACTTGAGTAATTCAAAGTGCTGCAGTGAGATTTGTAATTATATTTATATAACATTTCTGCTAAGGATGTTTTCTGCTTAATTTAGTAGTTCATTGCTTGATTCCGAGAAGTATAAAAGAATATTATTCATGAGAAAGTGCAGTCTTTCTTGAGTTTTCGGTGCACATAACATTGATTCTTCCTAAAGCCTCTGTTGAGATGGGTTGAAGTATACATGCATGAGTCATACCAAGGATTGTGTTGGGGCCGTCTTTATTCTCCCCAGTTGATATCGCGTGTTTCATTTCTAAAGTACAATGGCTTGTAGTTGGCCATCTTGGTAGCATCAGGTTCTCAATTATGTGTTTTCAGTACTTTTTCTCGAAAACAAGATCATGGCAGCCTGTCGAAGTCTTGCCAACGTAGGCAAACTTATTTATAAGCTGGTGAAATATCTCGACATTCATTATAGCTGTTATTTATTGTGTCGTGCCCAGCCTAAAATACGATATGTTAAATTTGTTGGTTCTAAATCAGAGCATATTCGCAAATAGCTGAAGGGGGAAAAAAAACACAACCTCTCTCGCAAACATCTGGGAAGTTGGGAATGAAATGAAATCAGAAACAGCTTTTATCAGTACCCATATGCTACCTATAGATGGGGTGAAATGAACTTGGGTAAGAAGCAGTGTAAGCATTTGGTCTGGAAAATAAAACAAGAGATAAATGGAAGTGGAGCTTCTGGCTTTAGAGGATGGGCTGCAGATTTTCCCTAGTTGATTTAAGTGTATATTTTCCATCACATACTTTTGATGTTTTTAAATCTTAGTCTTTCTCAAAGAGCTTTAATTTTCTGGAATGTAAGAGGGAAATTATCAGTATCAGGATTTGACTATTATGATACTTATTGTAGTTAAAGCTGTGTAATAGGGTTTGTACGTTTTGTTTTATTTTGTTTCTCTTGAGACTGGAATGGTATTTAGAAGGGTTCCCTGATACCTGAGCTTGGTAAACACCTGTGCACCTTGGGGGATCTCTTTACCTGAGGCAAAAGGGTTATTGGGTTATTCATTTTGAAAATCTGTCTCTTCTTCAAAGTGAGGAAATAATAGTGAGCTACCTTGAAAGGGCAGTTGTCTGGTAATTGAAACTGGTTTGAAAGTGCTGTGTTTGGTCATCAAAACTAGTTTAAAAGGGGTTGAATTTACTGCATACTTTGCAAAGAACTGTGTTTATGTTGATACAGCCCCCAAACCCCAGTCATGATTGGTAGATGCAAAGGTGTTTTGTTTGTTTGTTTGTTTGTTTGTTTTTGGGAGATTGAGGAAGGCAGTGAGCCTTTGAACTTATGATCTACTTAAGGTGACGGTTTAGGATTACAAATCCCTTCAAAGACATGCCGAATTTGAAGAAAATTCAGACTGTTATTGTTAGCTGAAAAGCAAAGGGTTTTTTGGTTTTTTTTAAAATCTGTTTTGAACTTGCATGAAATATGAAGTACAGGCCTAAAGAATACAGGGAACCGTGTTGCAGATTTTCTCCTTCTATTAATGTACTTGGTTCCCTTGCAGGGTGATGGGATAGAAAGAGCATCAGGCAGGAGAGACAGGAACCTCTAGCTTCCTGCCTCTAGTGCCTGTGGCACCAGTGAGTTTGGATAAAGTTTTTTCATGATCCCTTTCAGCACCAAGATTTTAGGTTTCTTTAATGTTTCAAATAAATGTATGGATTAATGAAAATGACTGGGATAGTTTATATTTTTTCACGATTGTGTCTTTTCTTTCTTTGGTTTATGATAAGTTTGTATGTGAACATTCACGAGAGTTATAGCTTACTTAGTTTACTTGGAAATCAATGACTCCGAAATTGCTTTTCTGTTGCAATCATATCTAGCTGTGACCCCTTTTAAAAGAAGGGTAACAGTGTGATAGGAATTTAAATGCTTCAGAACTTCAGAGGTAAATTATTTTGATCCTTTCTGAACTTGATTCATAAACTTTGGTTCCAAAGAGTGGTCCAGGGGAGCCGGATGTTACCCACGGTAGAGGTTCTGTTTCTTGGGAGATTTCACATTTAGCATAACCTAATTCCTTGAGATATGTGTATATGTACACACACACACACACACACACACACACACACACACACACATATATAGATATATAGCTATAGCTAGATATAGATATTTTTTTTTCTCCCTGTACAACATTGTATAGCCAACTTGGGTGATAGCAAAGAAGAAGAGATGCAGTCATTTGAGTCTAGTTGTCATAGCCTCTTTGTACCACAAAGTCCATAAGGTCCCTTTATGTCGTTCCTTTACTTTTTGTTTTTATCTACCTGTAAATTAAAAATCGGAAACAAAAATCAAATTTTAGGGATTGTCAGATTTGTCACTATGTTGTGGTATAGATGTATTGAAGGTTTACAACAGCGGTTACTGTCTACTATCAATGCATTTCACACTGATACACCAAAAAGAAAAGAAAAAAAAAAAAAGGGAAGAGTATGCATGCTGACTTAAGGAAAGTTCTTCCCATCCAGAGAGGGCATTGGTTAAAATTACCCCCATGTGCATATATACTCACCCATACACAGACACTATTCCTTTTGCACAGACCAGTGAAAACTTTGCTAAGAACCAGAGTTTGGAAATCAATGACCAGCTCAACTAACCCTTCTTTGATGCTTGGATCCCTTTATATACTCTGCACGTGATCTAGTAAGGGATGGAGAGTTCCACCTTTCCCATGTTTTGACCACTAGGAGGTGTTTTTTACCTGTAGAGTCGAAATCTAATTCTACCTATTTATTTGAATTCCCCCCCACCGCTTGGTGGCCTGCAGAACTAATCCTTCTGTAGAGATGTTCCAGTTGCTCACTGGACAATACCTGTCCAAGTGGGGCTCAGAGCCAGAGTCTTCCCACTCACCTTGACCTGCGCAGAGTAGAATAGGGGTGCCCTTCCTTCAGCTTGCGTGTCCTGCCTGCACTGATACAGTCCAAGGTCACATTCACTTTCCTACTCAGACTCAGTGAGTTTCCTGTTCACTCAAACCTCTGGGTCCTAATCACATGCTGTCTTGAAGCCACGTCTTCCCGTCCTGTCCTAATGTCACTGCAAGACCTAACGTTTATCGGACTTTGTCTAACTTTATTTTAGCTTGTCCTTCCCATGATGCTTTTGGGAGTTTGATACTATTACTTAGCACCTTTGCCTGCCCTCTCGAACAAATGCTGTCTGCACATTAGATCAGATTGTTTTTTATATTTTACCTAAGTTGCTGATAGAATTGTTCAACTGGCTGAACTACGAATGGTGCCTCCGGAAGTTTCCTTCTAGGTTTGGTTATAGTTAAGTACTAATGCTCTTAATTTCTTATAACTAGCCCATTACTGAATGCCTCTTCCACACAGATATCCCGAAAGAGCACGTCAGGCCATCTTTGCTGGTCCTACCGACCAAGGTACTCTAAGACCTGAGTTCATTTTCAGTGTGTCCCTAGTAACTTGAACTGTGCTCTGCGTGGTGGGAGATTAAGAAATGGATGTTCAGTGACTGACTGAGTGACTGAGAAGCGGGGGCCACACTGTGAACTGTGACCTCTGGAGGCTCCAGGCACTAAAAAGATGGTGGGAAGAAGCAGAATGTTGTATGCTTCCCTAAACTCCCCTTGCAGTTTGGTATTGTCTTCTTTTGAATTGCTTTCAGATAGTTGGGGACGAGAACCACCTTTTCCCAACTTCCCAGTGTTTTCATTAGTTCGTACTCTTCTTTTTCCTATTTCACAAATAAGCATTCAGCCATAACGGGTGTCTTGAGTGCCACCGATTGGATTACTCCCTATTTTTCACTGTTGCGTAGTTGCTACATCCGCCAGAAGAAGCTCCCAGTTAGTTGAGCTGTTGAGGAAATCAGAGTAGTCCAGAGCAGGCTGTTTTGGTGGTGTATTCAATTACTCTGAGGTAAAACAAAACAAAACAGAACAAAAAAATCTAGGTAAAGAGCTAGTGTTAAAAATGGTTACTGTGGAAAGTAAGAACTCTTGGGTGAACACAGAATTATGTATGCTGAGACAAACTGTTGTGTAGACGTTAAAAAAAAATCTCTGTAGTGTTTAGGGCACAGTAGCGGGTGCAGTCTGCATAATGATTGCTTTCACTGTCTTCAGGGGGGTTTTGATAATCGTTCGGTTCCCTGTGGAACAGTGGATATTCACAGGGTTCAGGAATAGGGTGGGGATACAGTCCTCTTCATAGTGAAGCTTCTAATAAGAAATTTTAGGAATCACACTTTGGATTCTTCATACAGGACACATGCTGTTGTTTGGAGTGTTTAATGCCCTAATCCAAAGAACAATTATTTCTTTGTAGTAGGGTCTCTAAACTTTTTCCAGTGTGCATCGCATCTATACAGAATTTCCTGTGTTTAGTGTCCATATGTGCACATACAAACATCTGTCTATATATGTTTGTGCATGTGTGTATATGTACAGTATAGTGTGTGTGTGTATATATATATATAGAGAGAGAGAGAGATGTATACATGTAAAACTTTACCGTGCTCAGATATGGACACTATAAAACATAATGATATAAATTTTAAGAAGGCTGATAATAAACAAAAATGAATGTTGGAGTATTTTCTTTTGCATCTTAAAGGCTTGCTTGTTACGCTTTGAAATGTGTGGGCCGGGTCCCGAGACCACTGCTCTCCCACCCTCTCTGGTTAGAGTCCACAGCTGTTTGGAAACAATTTCTAGGGGGCCTGCAGGGTCTTGTGAGGGAAGCTTAAGACAGATTCTACCCTTCATGGACCCTCTACTTACTGTATTTATTCTTTTTCCTGAGGACGGTTTTTACTTTGGCCAGTTTTCTTCCAGAGTTGGCTGTGGGTTGCTTAGCTTGAGGTTTGAATTTTTTGGGGGTGCGGGGAGAATGATAGTGTGATGGAGGATACCATCCTCCTTGCAATGTTTCTGGTCGACCCCAACTGTTTGGGAAGCATTGTACTATCGACACACAGCTGACACCAGACCCAGAATCAGGATAGAAGGACGTAACTCATCATTTGCTCATCCAGAAACTTCTAAAGAGTAAGAACAACTTTGAAGGTGCAGATTAATGTTGGCTAGAACGGTAGCACACGGTCACCCCTCGTGCAAGGGAGGCCAGTGTCCCAGCCTCTGGAGGGCATGTGGGCTGGAAGGGATGATGGGAGGGCAGGGCATCCGCACGCCACCCAGCCTCCCCGTTTGCTGAGAGATTTTACTCTATAGCATTTATCATTGCCTGACATGATATTGTGTATTGATTTTTCTATGTTTGTCTTCTGCTGCGCCTCAGTAGAATATAAGTGCCATATGGGCAGGGACATTTCTGGTCATTACTGCTGTAATCCCTGCACTGCCCTGGTTTCTGCCACATAATAGGCCCTTAGCAAATGTTTGATAAAGGCAGGATTGAAAGCCCAGGGTTTAAACATGAAAGAGCTGTGTGTCTTGGCTTTTGTTGAACTAAGTAAGTGTTGCCTTAAGGTTCTCATTATTTCTATTGTAAATGATCTACCGAAACAACCTTTTACGCCTCACTTGATATCTTTTCTGGGTCACTTGAAATGACCTGTAATTGAACTCTGATATCAAACTGGTAGAAATGGAGAAGTAGTTTCTGAAGAGGGTAACAGCAGAGTTCCATCTGTTATATCAGGACCTTTATTGCCCGGTTCTGAGGGCTGTGGTTTGGGGAGGGTGGGCACCCTGGGGTGAGAGGGTGTGCTTTACACCTTTCCCAGGTTTCAAAGTCTGATCCCAACTGATAAGCACACTGCCTGGCCTTATTGGGATCAGATGAAGCTGAAGTTCACTTACAAGCCTGGTTTGGACTCCTTAATAAAGATAACTGGAAAGAGAGGATTTCAGAATTGTGCAACGTTCTCTTTTCTCTCTCAATCCGTGATAATTTCTACAGGACATAATGATTTTTTAAAACCGATCAGTAGTATATTGTATACCTTCTGTTAATTTAGTCCTTTTAATTGGAGGATTGCAGAGTATGTTGGAACATTACTTACGCCTTACGTATAGTAGGTGCTCCGTAAGCATAGCTTTAATTTTACAGGTAGAAGTCTTTTATCTTAATATCCTGACCTACTACTAATTCCTATATTGCATGAATTCAGGGGGATATCATTCTAACTCCTGCTTGTTTAAATGTGTGTATTAAGGTATGCTATGATGAGAACTGCGGGTGAGGCTGAGAGATTAGCCTAAATAATACTAAAATCACTGAATTTACCAGCCATTTTGTTTATTTGAGGGTCAGCGTAAGTCATTTGCTTGGAATAATGGATCTGTTTTCCTATTTAAAAAGTCTTAAATGATGAGAGGAATGAGAGAGAGAGGCTAATGTTTTTGACTTAGGAACAGGATAAAGAAGTGGGGAGAGAGATTCCCGAAGGTAGACTTCAAAACAGCAGTTGTGCTTGAACTTTCATTTATGGTCTCTTGCAGACTGAACGAGAACCTTGCAAGGCTGATGGGATTATCCCCCTGTACTGATGTGAAAACTAAGATTTAAGGCGAGAACACACATGGCTTTATGAATCTTAGTTCTTAGAGTTTAAACCCATCTCTCTGCCCACTGTGGCAGCCTAGATGCTTTGTGAGGTCCTGTTGATCTCAATAAATCATAGAAGAAATGGGGGGGGGGGTGCGGTAAAGAAAGTGCATGCAGAGGAAAATGCCAGAATTATCCCACTACTGTCCCTGCAAGCGGGAAGTGGTGGCCGGGGGGCAGGCTACTGAGCCATTGTTCTAAGCCTCCAAATGCCCTGTTCTGTCAGCCAGTGGATCCTCTGTTATTCGGGAGAAATTTTGTAGTTTGTGGTGAGGTAGCAGTTCTGATGATTGAGCCGGGTTCTCTCGTCTTTGCTGGGAAGTGAGAGGGCGCTGCTGTGATCCTGCAGAGAACATTTCTTTTGCTCTCGAGTCTTCGCCAGGATGAAAAGAAAGAGCAGAGGAAACCAATTTTCGTTTTGCCTTTATACTTCGCTCGCTTTGCATCATCTTTGTTTAAGTCAGTTGAATGTGAAGCCCTAAATAAATTTCAGGCATTTAAATATTTAAAAGGATTCCTCCACCATACTTTACTCACCCAAAGAATAAGGGCTTGCAGCAACACAATGGCTCTGCTCACCTTGTCACTGAATTATCAGACATTAATAGTGAATCGAGAATGGGAACAGCCACGGAAATGCTTGGCTGGCTCTGTTCCAAAATATTGTTTCCCTGGTACAGAAAGCAGGACAATTTGTTGAAAACTGGCAGTCAGCCCGTCAGAAGAGCTCTGACGCCATCCGTGCAGTAACTACTCTGCTCCAACTGCTAATTTCAGGCCCGTTAAATCTGGGTGATGTCTGATGGCTGCTGTGGCTGTGCGTCTGGCTATGTGGAGCTTTCTAAATCCATCCTCCCAGCCTGGCATCACATCTCACAGTTCTTTCCCAGACGAGCTGAAGCGCACAGGGGATGTGGAGTCAGCCTAGGATACGTGGAAGGAGTGAGGAACAGGCCCCCCGGGAGGGTTTTAGGAGGCACTGCCTTTCATCTTCCTATTTTCTTTGCCACTAGGTCCACAAACACTTATCCCGCTGTACCTCCTGCCGTGGGAGGACCTGGAGGAGGACGCAGACAGGCTCAGCCTCCAGGGAGCAGCCTCGTGACAGCATTCACTCCTTTTCCATCCATCCCCGCAAGCTTTCACCTGTTCAGAACAGACCTTCCTGGGCTTCCCTGGTGGTGCAGTGGTTGAGAATCTGCCTGCCAATGCAGGGGACATGGGTTCGAGCCCTGGTCCGGGAAGATCCCTCATGCCGCGGAGCAACTAAGCCCGCGCGCCACAACTACTGAGCTTGAGCTCTAGAGCCCGTGAGCCACAACTACTGAGCCCGCGTGCCACAACTACTGAAGCCCGTGCGCCTAGAGCCCGTGCTCCGCAACAAGAGAAGCCACCGCACTGCAGCGAAGAGTAGCCCCTCTCGCCGCAACTAGAGAAAGCCCGTGCGCAGCAACGAAGACCCAACACAGCCAAAAATAAATAAAATAAATTTAAAAACTAACCTTCCTGGGGAATTCCCTGGCGGTCCAGGGAATTCACTGCCGAGGGCCCCGACTTCCACCCCTGATCGGGGAAGTAAGAGCCCACAAACTACATGGCGTGGCCAAAAACAAAGAAACAGACAACCCAAAACTGAACTTTCTGGGAAGGTAAAACTAAGGAGAAAGATGAGAATTTTTAAAAAAGCATTTGGAACTTCCCATGGAAGAGCAAAGTGGCATTTCTTTGCTGTTGCAGAAGACGGAGGTGGGGTGAGGGCTTGCGGGGGTGCTTCGGCGTCCGTGTCTAACTTCCTTTGCTTCCAGGGCAGTGAGTAGGAGCCAGTTTTCAAATGGGGACTCGGGGCCACACAGTCTTGAGGTCTCTTTAAACTTTGGTGTTCTAAGATTTCCAGGTTAGCAGAGAGTGCCCTTACTTAGGGTGTGAGACCCTGGGGGCAGGGACCTGGTCACTGTGTCCCAGTCCTCTGGCCCAGGGAAGTGTCTGGCACAGTCAGCAAATGAACCAACTCAGTGTTTCAGGCCTCAGGGGGGCCTTGGGGTGATGCTGGAATCAGTCTTCCTCATGGTGCTGATTCATAAGTACGAGAGTGTAAGAGAATGGTTTACCTTCTAGGTCTGCTGATTTTGGTAGAGTGGCTTGCCCTGGTAGTTGATGAGCTGTAAGTGTCCTGGCCTAGCTGATGGCCACACGTGATGTCTATTAGAAGATTCCTGTGTAAGATGGGCACTACAGCTTCTTTCAGAGGAAAGACCCTGTGGGTGGCAGAGGGCCTGGTGGGTGGGCATAGTCAGAAGAACATTCAAGGAAAAGGGAGGACCCGAGTTAGGCTTTGGAAAATGGTCAGGGTTTTCATTTTTGTCGAAGGGCTCTTGTATGCAAGGCCACTCCTGGCTCTGCAGGGGACCAGCAAATACAAATCAAACTCTCTGTCTCTTAGCCCTTCGCCTGATCGTAGTACTGTCTCCATGAACTTACTCAGAGGCCTAAAACCAAACTCAGATCCTAGCCTGGTTTGGGTTTTTCAGTCTCCAAACTGAACTTTATTAACAAAAGCAACTTCAAGAGAAGTGATGGACATTATTTTTGGAATGATGATGAACTTGTCTATCATGTAAGGTAGTCAGTTCAATTTTTTCCCCATTGTAATTTGCTAAAGGTTATAGAATGTGTCTGTAAACCTAAAGGGGAAAATATTTTGGACTCATCAGAGATAGAAAGTGAACATTTTTTTGATCTGAGATGTAATTGACATATAACATTATGTTGGTTTCGGGCATACGACATAATGATTCCATACTTGTATATATTGTCAAATGATCATCATGATAAGTCTAGCTAACGAAGTCTAGTTAACACCGCCACACATAGGTACAAAGTTTTGTCTTTCTCTTGTGATGAGAACTTTTTAAGATCTACTGTCTCAGCAGCTTTCTTTTTTTTTTAAAATTAATTAATTATTTTTGGCTGCATTGGGTCTTCGTTGCTGTGCGCGGCTTTCTCTAGTTGTGGTGAGCGGGGGCTACTCGTTGCTGCGGTGCGTGGGCTTCTCATTGTGGTGGCTTCTCTTGTTGCGGAGCACGGGCTTCAGTAGTTGTGGCACGCAGGCTCAGTAGTTTTGGCTCGAGGGCTTCAGAGTGCAGGCTCAGTAGTTGTGGTGCATGGGCCCAGTTGCTCTGCGGCATGTGGGATCTTCCCGGACCAGGGCTCGAACCTGTGTCCCTTGCACCGACAGGCGGATTCTCAACCACTGCACCACCAGGGAAGCCCGGCAACTTTCAAATATACCTTACGCTATTATTAATTATAGGCATCATGCTGTACATTACACCCCCAGGACTTGTTCATCTAATTAACTGGAAGTTTGTACCTTTTGACCACAATGTTTTGGTATAAAATCACTGAATCTGCTTCAGTTATTTGTCCAGAGAATACGACACAGAGTATTGTATTTGGGATTCAAGGTCACATTGTTTTCTTTTAAGACTTTCTATTTAGGAATTTATAACTTTTGGTAATTGATGTACCGAAGTGATTTACTTTAAAATTATTTTGAATAATCAAAGTTTTAAACTGAGGCAGCCTTAGGAAGCATGGCTTTGGACAGTGAGAGCTTAGGTAGGCCGAGCACCTTGTCCACCACCCTGGCCTCCCTGGAACATGTGTTCATTTGCTGTCCACATGCTCTTTTTATGTCGCGGGAAGTAGTAGTAAATGCTGGGTAAGATTCGCATTCTCCTTTAGATTCTAAAACAAGACATCTCAGCATACTAGCATGTACTTGCCCTCAGCTTTTTATCATGCAAAATTTCACACATACAGGTAAGTTGAAAGAATTACTTGGTGTAGTGGACACCCATATACCCACTGCCTAGATTCCACAGTGTTAGCATTTTTTTTTTTTTTTTTTGCGGTACACGGGCCTCTCACTGTTGTGGCCTCTCCTGTTGCAGAGCACAGGCTCCGGACGCGCAGGCTCAGCGGCCATGGCTCACGGGCCCAGCCGCTCTGCGGCATGTGGGATCTTCCCGGACCGGGGCACGACCCCGTGTCCCCTGCATCGGCAGGCGGACTCTCAACCACTGCGCCACCAGGGAAGCCCCACAGTGTTAGCATTTTACTGTGTTTGCCTTATACGGATCTATCCGCCTCTATCTACCATCAGTCCCTCTTTTTTTTTTTTTGGAAGCATTTCAAAATAAGTACACACATCAGTACACTTCACCGCTGAGCACTTCAGCATACATACCATAAATGAGTTTAAAACTCACATTCTGTTTTGAGGCAAAGTTTGTAGAGTGAAATGTATATGTTTTAAGTGTATCATTCCATGAGCTTAGACAAATGTATATACCTGTGTAACCCATACTTCTATTAAGATATACCTGCCACCTCAGAAAGTTCTCTCAGGCCCCTTCCCAGTCTGCCACGCCAGTCTCCGTCCTAGGCAACCACTGTTCCTCCCCCCTCCAACCCCAATGGTAAGTTCTACCTGTTCTTGAGCTTCATATAAATGGAATCCTGCAGTGTGTACTCTTTGTGTAAGGCTTCTTTCACTCACCATAGTGATTTCTGCTTTGCCATATATTTTTAAATATATTACACCAGCCTGGCTTACCTCCACCTTGGTCACAAGCTCTTTTCAAAGATCATATTATCAAGTGATATTAGAAACAATTTTGTTTTAGGTATTTTTCTTAAGTCTCATCTTCCCCTTTCCCAACAGAGGTGTGATTATCATATTTGATTGGGCCATTTTCTGCCTGGGTTTCTCCTATGTATTCTGAAAACCAGGCGCTTCTTTTTGTTGGCGGGGTGGGGGTGGGGGCCTCGCCGTGTGGCATGTGGGATCTTAGTTCCCCAGTCAGGGATCGAACCTGTGACCGCTGCATTGGGAGTGCAGAGTCTTAACCACTGGACCACCAGGGAAGTCCCACTAGGTGCTTCTTTTGTAAGTTTGCTAACACGTGCTGCAGGGCCAGCTCGGGGCATTCAGCTGAGTTCTCTTGCTCCTGAAGCGATGGATCCTGACACATTATTCACTTATTGTGTCTGCTACTTGGAAAACTTCAGGTAAAGGAAACTATATCTATTTTTGCAAAGCTTATTCTTAGCTTTGTGATTAACTTCTTAAACAAGTTTTTTTTGTTTGTTTGTTTGTTTTTAATAAGGCATCTTTGAGGAACACAGTTGATCTTCTGTATCCGCAGGGATTGTTTCCAGGACCTCCCTCAAGATACCAAAAGCCAGGGACACTCATAAAATGGTGTAGTGTTTGCATATAGTCTACACACATCCTCCCATATACTTTAAGTCATGTCTAGGTTACTTATACTTCCTAATACAATGTAAATAGTTGCTGGCCCATGGCAAACTCAAGTGTTGCTTTTTGAAACTTTTGGAGTTTTCAAAAAAAATATTTTCAATCTACGGTTGGTTGAATCTGCAGATGTGGAACCTGCGGATGTACAGGGCTGACTGTAATTTCTAGTTCAAATGCAACAATTTGGAAGACTAAAATTTCCTGACTTTTTTTTTTTTTTAAATTAATTAATTAATTTATTTTTGGCTGTGTTGGGTCTTCGTTTCTGTGCGAGGGCTTTCTCTAGTTGCGGCGAGTGGGGGCCACTCTTCATCGCGGTGCGCGGGGCCTCTCACTATCGTGGCCTCTCGTTGCGGAGCACAGGTTCCAGACGCACAGGCTCAGTAGTAGTGGCTCACGGGCCCCGTTTCTCTGCGGCATGTGGGATCCTCCCAGACCACAGCTTGAACCCGTGTCGCCTGCATTGGCAGGCAGATTCTCAATCACTGCGCCACCAGGGAAGCCCCCTGACTTTTGTTTTATGACACTATATGGAGACTAAGAAAATAAGCCTGAACTGTTAGGAGATTTTTAAGCCACCTGTGTTGAGATATTGGCTAGTAAAATAAAGTCCTCGTTGACTTAAAAAATAAAATTCTAAGAACCTCCCTGGCAGTCCAGTGGTTACGACTCTGTGCTCCCAATGCAGGGGGCCCAGGTTTGATCCATGGCCGGGGAACTAGATCCCTCATGCCGCAACTAAGAGTCCACGTGCTGCAACTAAGAGTCCACATGCCGCCACCAAGAAGTCTGCATACTGCAAGTAAAAAGAAAAAAAAAAGATCCCTCGTGCCACAACTAAGACCCAGTGCAGCCTAAATAAATACATATTTAAAATTAAAAAATCTAATTCTAGACTTAATTAACTGCCCCCTTTGCTATACCCACTATTACTGGAGTTCTGAGTTGCTAAACCTCTCCATCCATGATCAAAACCAGGAAAAATGTTCTCATCAGTACTAGTTTAATGTTTATATATAAGGTGCACACACACACGGTGTGCGAAGACTTTGCCTTAGGGCTGTATTGGCTAGGGTAGTTCTCCCTGCTCTAAAAGAGACTCCAGAATACAGTGTCCAGACAAGAGACAGGCTGACTCCTTTCTTGTGTGACAGCCTGAGATCTGGGCAGGTGGGCTGCTGTCCTCCACCTGACACTCAGGGACCCGGGTTCCTTCCATCTTGTTTCTCCACCACTGGGCCTGGGCCTCACTGCTTGGAGGGAGCCCACTGGGCATGTCTGAGCTCTGGCTGGCTGGAAAGGGAGGGGGCACCCAGGTGGTGGTCACCCGAAGACCCCAGAAAGGGTCTGTATCACTTGTGCTCTCATCCTCTGGAGAACTCAATGACCTGACCACAGCTGACTTCGAGGTGGTGCTGAGCAGTGTCATGGAGCCGCCCCTCCACGTGCTTCTGTGCTTATGCTGTGGAATTGGCCTTGCCTGTGGCCATGTGGGCGCGCCGATGGAGTAGTTCGCTTGTCAAATGCTTCCTGCCTGGTCTGTCCTGACAGGTGCCATCTTAGGGGGGGACTCAGGTTACAAGGGTCGGTAGGCAGAAAGGGGTATTGCTCTTACGACACTTTCATTCTGGAAATAGAGTCGATCTCCTAATAATATTGCTCTCAGTGGATTTTTTTTTTTTTTTTAAGTGGAGGCAGTGATGTCTTCTTAAAGTGCAGCTTAGTTCTGGGTGGTGGAAGGGAGAGTAAAGTTCTAATAATAATGAGTTGCAGACAGACTCTGTAACTTTGAAAAAAATGTTCCTGGGGACGTGGATTAGGGAATGTAATAAAAGGACCTCGTCCCCTATTTAAAATTCAGACTCATAATGGAAGGCTTAAGAGACACTTGATGAATGGGATCCCAGTAATCATTTATTCGGGAGCCAGAGGGTTTCTGGGGAGCAGAAACCTCCCCAAAGATGGCAGGGGCTCTGGCTTGCGTGTCATTCAGAAGGAAGTTCCCCTGGGTCCTGGGGTCTCTCCCACTCAGAGACGAGCTGTCACAGGGTCACCGGCGAAGCCTAAGGAAGCGGTTGTGCGTGTGATTCCCCCTCCTCTAATGAGCTAACATTACACTGCTTTTCCCCCACAAGTAACTCTGTATAGACTATTTGCCAGCCGCTTGAAAGGCTCGTGAAGTGATAATCTGATCGATGGGATTGGCTGCCTGGGGGACCCAGGGGAGCAGATGTGAGTCTGTCCAGGCTTGAGGGGCCAAGGTCAGTGCCCCCCTGGATGCCGAGGGTGATGCGGCGGGGGAGTGGCCACCGTGCGCGGGCTCTGAGTTCTGTGTTCTCTAGTCACCCCGGGGGCTTCCAAGGATGGGCAGAGAGATCCCCCCAAACGTAGATGTTCCTTCTAGGTGGTCAAACTAAGTGAGAGCGTTGCCTGTGTCGTTCCCCACTAACCAGTGAAAAGGGGGGAAGAAAAACTCCTGGGTGAAATAAATGATGCTTGACGTTTTCTTAAGGACGGAGAGGCCGAGTGGTTTTTATTTCAGCAGGAGCGTCACGGCCTCTTGATAATCTGGAAGTTGCCTTGGTTTCCTCTTGCTGGCTGCTGTCTGCTCAGGAGACTATTTAGATGGGTTGTGCAGAGTTTGCTAAATTTTTTTGTTTTGGTTTGTTTGTTGTTTGCGGTACGCGGGCCTCTCACTGTTGTGGTCTCTCCGGTGCGGAGCGCAGTCTCCGGACGCGCAGGCTCAGCGGCCACAGCTCATGGGCCCAGCCGCTCCGCGGCATGTGGGATCTTCCCGGACCAGGGCACGAACCCGTGTCCCCTGCATCGGCAGACGGACTCTCAACCACTGCGCCACCAGGGGAGCCCCAAGTTTGCTAATTTTTGCCCATATCTTAAGCGCGGAAGGATTCAGGGAACCTCCCGAGCGATGAGAGCACAGACGCCAAGGATAACTTGGGGCAAAGAGGAGCGCGCCTTGAGCCTTTCAGTTGGTTTGGGGGCAGTAGCCGCGGCTGAGCAGCTGCCAGTGGTGTGTTTGCAGTTCACACTGTGGGAAGTTTGGGAGTGTTTTACATCGTTTTGTTTGTAGTGAACAAAAGAGCCGTGTGGAACCTAATCAGCTGATCACGTGTATATCAATTCCGAGGACTGGGTCTCTCTCTCAACTGAAATGTTAAACTTATCTGCAAGGGAGGAAAACTGGCCTGGTGATTGATTGGTGTCTGACTACACCCTGCATTACACGCGTCGAAGGTGTGTGCGCTTGGACTTTCCATTAATGGGTCAACATTCGCATTGGACTTTGCCCTTATAACTCACTGTTCCAGCCACCCAAACCCTTTATCTTTTTCTGCCTGGGCTGTTGCACGAAGTATTTGTCAGCCTCTTCAGGGAGCGTGGGCCTGTATTTCATACATTAAGTTGCTTTGATTTGTTGGTGGAATGATTTGAGAAGGGACTGCTTCTGGAGGGGGGACGGTTTCTCAGGGGTCATGTCTTCGTGGGGAGAGGGGGGAGGAGATGCCAGAGAAATTGCACATATCCTAATAATCCTCACAGAAGTGGTTTTCACCCAGCACCTCCCACTCAGTGTCTCTGTTATTATTGGACTCAGAATAAAGACCTGCTGGGCCCTGCCTTGAACCCCGGGGGCGATTCTTACGTTGTTGTGTCCAAAACCATTCCGGCGTCCTGTTGTTCAGATGCTGTGGATTGAAAAGGCACACAGCACCCGAAAGATCCTATCCTGCACTCCCTCGATCGAGATGAACTAGTTCGGTCCACATCAAGAATTTTTTCGCCATTGTATCTTTTCTGTTCTCGAAATACAACTTGATTGGAGGTTTCCAGAACCTTCTATTTTTGTCTCTAAAGTAGTATCTCTATTTTGTTCACAGTGTTTAATCCTTGTTGCTTTCTTCTGAATGTTTAGATTACAGGTAATTTCCAGAATTGCTGGGAGACAGTTGCATGTTTGACGCCTTTGGAGAATACGTAGAACCTTGTTGGTACCTGGAGATAATCCCCTTGACAGTGTAATGATTGTTAGAGACCATCGGTAACTTTGCTTTTTAATTCTGGTCTGGGATTTCTGCAGCTTGGCCGTCAACATACCTTTGAAAAAAAATCTAGTCTGAAGGGTCTTATAAAAATACCAATATTTTCAATAATACCTTTTGAAATAGAAACGTGATTGAGTTCACTGAAAAAGTCTTGCTTAGTGTCCCGCTCATTCTGGGTGAGGAGCTGAAGTTTTAGCTGAAGGTCAGAGAGCGTCTGTGGTTCTCTGTGTTTTGGGCCTTATCGTTAGCACATACAGATCTTTTTTAAAATCATTTTAGGAACATAAGTCAGAGTTACTGCCTGGACATAGGTGCTTCTCCCTATGGTAGAAGCATTTATTTATTTCATCCTGTGTATTCACTTTATCCTACTTTTATCAGACACCTGCCCTGGTGTTCTGCCGAGTTCAAGCTCACGGAGACTGGTGTTGAAGTTCCCTCCCCTCCCCACCGCATGCTGAGGGGGCCTGAGCCCTGAGCCAGTCCCGGGACCTGGGTTCCCGTCCATTTGCCAGGGTTGGTCCTTGTCAGTGTTGCATGTGGAGTTGTGTTTGTAAGACTTGAAGGCGGATACTGGAGAGCTTACAAATATTTTATTGTTTATCAAGATCTCGTGGTAGAATTTCTCATACATTTCATTAAAAAAAAAGGACTACAGAAATAAGCAAGGCTGTTTCCTTCCTGTTGTTTTCAGTAGTCCTTAGACAACCCAGAAGATGACACGCCTATGAATGTGATCACAACACACATAGGAAGAAAGAAAGGCATTTAAAAAATTGTGTAGTTTATTCACTAAGACTGTGCATTGAGGAGATTAATGAGTCACAATTATACACATAACATTTTCTTGTTCTGCGACTGTGACCAAACAGAAGTAATGCAGAAAGGAGCAGTTTCCCATGTTAAATGCTATTAATTCTGAACAAATACCACGTGTATCAGTATTTAAAGGTTGAGATGTAATGCTTGCTTCTTAATTTATCTAATCAGCGTCAGATTGATGACATGCTATTTGCAGGGGATAACACATAGCTAAATAGTTTCTACGTTTCGTTTTAGTAACACTGGTTGTAGAGAGACTCTCTCATGGAGGACGTAAATTGATAGAAGTGAGGAAGAGATTTTAAAGCACTTTCAGTAAGCTCAGTGTACTCACTTTCAACTTGTTACGTAAAAAGTAAGCAGATAATGTGTTTCACAGTTTTTTATCTTTGGTGGCCAGTTTATTCTGTAAAGTATAGTTCGTTTGTCTTTTGGTGAGCAGAAGGCCTTCCAGATTTTGTGTACTTTTGTGTCACAGTTGACAAGCAACTATAAGATATCACAGTCATAATGCTCTCCTAATGGTCATGACTAGTCACGTGATTCACCATACCGGTCTAACAGCTTCCAAACTGCTCTGCAGGTAGTTTGATGTGGGTGATTATCTTGAGTTGGCTTTCAGAAGAATGAGGTTAAAATTGTGGAATACAAACCATTAGAAAAGAGGTCACTTTTTAAAATCAGCTTCCCCTTTAAAATGGGAGATATGGAGTAGCGTTAGGTAATGTCTAACTTTATGAAGACTGGCCTATAGTGAGGAAGCAGCTAAGGGACAGGGAAGTCTTTGGAAGAGTTCTTTCATGCTGGGAATTGAAGATGGGGTAGAGGAAGGTCATATAGCCCCTCTGGCCAGGTTGGTCTACCTGGCACTTGGTGGGTATTTCTGGCCCGCGCGTCTATCCTACCTGGAGTGCTGGTCACCCCCCGACTGCACACAGGCCACCTGGTGTTTGTGATATGTGCAGGGAGATATGGGTATGCGGCAGGTACAGAAAACCTTTATTAACTTGAGTCACCTGACAATAGCAAAGTGCAAAGATAATTCTTCCAGTGAGAGGAGGACCATATAATTGGCTGAGGTGTGGTGTTAAGAGGGTAGAAGAAGAGATAATATTGAAAGCAGGGCACATGCCTGTGGATTCCAACACATTTATTTGTTTTCTATTATTTCAGAGTCTTTTGTACCTGTTGCAGGTGGTCTGTCCTCTGCCCCAGTCTCTTGCTGGACATTTGCCCCCTTGTGTGAAGCTGTACCTAAGATTCTCTGTCCATTCCCCTCCAAAGGTGAAAGGTGGGGACAGGTAACCCTATACTTGTGCTTGAAGACGTCAAACAAAGCTGCTCTTCCAGGGCACTGGGTCAAAGATTAATAGGCAGGAGGAAAGAAGGGACGGTGTAGGTTTCCTTGATGCTCTGTGCTCTGGCCACTCCAGTCTGCTAGGCCAAGCTCTGTGCAGTTTTTATTGAAGTAGAAGGTTAATAACTGTGTAGGGATTTGGGCTGAGGAATTTACCCCATGACATAATCACGGTCCAAAAGATTTTTATATAAAGATGCTCATGCAGTATTAGTTATACTGTGAGAAACTGGAAAAATATTGGCAGTAAGACATTAAATTATGGTTCTCCATACGATCAAGTAATCTAAATCAATTAAATAGCTTGTTTTATAAGGTCTCTTAATGACATGGGAAAATGTGCACAGAATATTAAATGAAAAAATTTTCTTGCTAGGCAATATATATAATAGATCCCCATTTTACAGGAAAATTAAACATGCATATGCATTAACAGAATAGGATACATTAAAAAATTTACGGTGGTTATTACTTGTGGTTGCGTTATGTCTAATTATCATATTCTCTTCTTTTTGCATTTGTTTTCCGGTTTTTTCTAAAATGAACATGTTAATTTTGTAACAGAAAAAAACATGATATTAAAAGATTTGAGTCAGAAAAGCAGATACTGTATGCTAACACATATATACTTAAAAACAAAAAAATTGGTACTGATGAACCTAGTGGCAGGGCAGGAATAAAGAAGTAGACATAGAGAATGGACTTGAGGACCCGGGGATGGGGGGAAGCTGGGTTGAAGTGAGAGTAGCATCGACATATATATACTTACGAATGTAAAATTGATAGCTAGTGGGAAGCAGCCCCATAGCACAGGGAGATCAGCTCGGTGCTTTGTGACCACCTAGAGGGGTGGGATAGGGAGGGTGGGAGGGAGGCTCAAGAGGGAGGGGATATGGGGATATGTGTATGCACGTGGCTGATTCACTTTGTTGTACAGCAGAAACTAACACAGTATTGTGAAGCAATTATACTGCAACAAGGATCTATTTTTAAAAAATTTGAATTATATGCCGGGTATATGTATCCTTTAAAACTATTTGTCTGTTTCAATATAATTTTTTGGCTCAATATGTAAATTTGTTTTATTTTATTATATAATCTTGCTTGATTTGTATTTTTGAGTTATAAAACAAGTTTTCAAGGCAAGTAATTAGCAAGCATTTATTAGGCACCTATTATGTCTAATAAATATATTTTTGGTACATGTTCTCTACCATAAAAGTATTTATAATTTAAGTTTAATATCATGTAGGTAGATATCCTTTGAAAATTATTTGCTGATCTTGTATGTAAGAGTTTAAGCATTATATCGTTTTAAACTTTTGACTACCTTCTTTCATTTAAGCTTGTTGCATAGGAAAAATACATACATATATGTATACTTTTAAGGCATTAAATTTATTTTAGGGAATTTACTTTTTGCTATTAATAATGTAGTTTATTGGTAACGCACTGAATGACTTGCGTTTGAATATATTATTTCATTTAATTCTCACAGCTGTCTTTCCTTAACAGTGGGGGCATCTTTCTCAGTTGGTACTGAGAGTTAAGTTAGAGACTTTGGCATTTACTTTAAAAATACCATTAATACTCTTTGCTTATTTGTGAGAGCAGTGATACCTTGACTCAGATAATACCCGTGTCTTCTTAGCGTTATAATTGCTGGCCCTTTGATACTATGCTTTTTGACATTTACATTACAAATAAAAATTAGTTAATTTGTAAGTTATAAGGTCTCAAAAAAATAGTTCATTCTTCTTTCACGCCTGTTAGTGCTTCTATTAAAATTCTGAAATGGCTTATTAAATTAAGTGCAGTGTCAAAGGCTAATTGTCTCTCTGTGAATTAGTCTATGTGACTTATGAAAGCATGATTTAAGGATTATGTTTGAATAGGAACTCCGAAGTCAGCTTTTAGTATCTATCAAATTGTACTGATCATAGATGAAGAGTATTAATAGATTATGAAGCCCATTCTCCTGCTGTTACAAAAGATGCCTCTAGAATACCTGCAGTGTTAGCGCCCTTGAACTTACGTCACTTGCGAGCCTCCCACGTCTGAGGCACAGATGTATGGTCCGAATGCGCTGTGTCCCGAGCAGCCCTGCCCGATGGTCAGAAAGCTGTGAGGACAGCCAGTGCGTGTGTGTGATGTGTGTAGGAAGGGGTGGTGGATTGGTGGAGAATCAGAAATCCCATATTAAAAAAATTTTTTTTTTTTTAGTTTTTGAAATTATATTCAGAAGTCAGCGTAATTTTGGTGGCATGAATGAGTGGTTTGGAGCCACCTTTAATCAGCCTGTCTCTCGAGCACCTACCGTGGTGGTTTGGACACTTGGGCAGCCCCGGGTTTGAATCAGAGCTCACGACCACGTTGGTGAGTTGCAACTCGGTTTCCCCGTCTCTAAGTGTGATGGGACGTGATGCCGGTTGTGAAAGCTGGTTGTGAGATCTCTGAGGATGCTTGTGGAAGGGCTTTGCTCGGCACCTGGCATGCAGTGGGTACCCAGTGGCCCCAAGTTACTATTCCTCATTGGCCTTACTGAGCTCCGGGGGCTCATATGCCGACACCCCAGAGCACAGGAGAGGATGCGCTGGTGAGGAAACAAATACCACTGCCCGACAGTTAAAGCCAAAACACAAAGGAAACCAAGGTTCTCTTCGAGGATCACTGTTCCTCTCGTGAGTGATCGTGAAAGTCAGAGACCAAGGTGATTAGAAGAAACTTGGCTGGATTCTTGCAGGGGAGTTTTCCTCAAGCTTACCAGCCTGCTGGAGCCTCTGAAGAGTCGTAACCTGGGGTGGGGAAGATCCTGCGTGCCTTGTGTTCCTCTGCTGGCCGTGATTAATCCCCATGCGGAATCAAGTCAGTTTGCTTGAAGAGTACCACTCATCAGGTGTTAAGGAGTGAGTATGTAGGTGACAGACAGGTGTGGGATGACAAGAGACTTTTTGTGGATTGAGTATCATGTCTGTTCCTGTTAAGCTTCCTGGTCAGTTCATTTCCTGGATGTCAAAGGATGTCTTTTTGCCAGATACCCTTTTACTTAGGCACAAGTAGGTAAACTACCTACCTTTCTGATAGTTTGTGTTGGGGCCTAGAAAAAGAAACTATCCTGGTAAGAGTGGTGACGTAGTCTTGTAGCTGGCGTTAGAGCGGGGCCTCAGGGCCCCAGGTGCATCTAAATGTCACTGTACCCTCGCCTGTCACCCAGTGAGCGGTCAGTGCCCAGGACCTGCCTGCTCGCAGCATCCACCAGCGCTCCCACCCCTCTGGTACCTCCTGGCCCACACGCACTGCTGGGCTCCTGCCCTTTGCCTGTCCTTCCGCCCACGCTGTGCAGCTCCTGGTCTCGAGAGAATATCCCCGGCTTGCCCTCAGGCCCGCCCTTCGTGCTTCCACTGCTTTGACCCCAGTGAACACCCCACCCATTTCAACACCCCCATCTCCCTCCCCTTGGCTTCCTTGGCAGCCCTCTCTTCCCCTGGTTCTCTGGGTACCTCTGGTCATTTCCTCTGTGCTGTCGCTGGACCCTCCTAACCTCAATACCTTTGAAATGTTGGAGTTCCCTTGGTCTTCTCCCTCAGGGTGACCCTACCCTCCTAGTGGCCTCTCTCGCTACCTCTGTGATGGTGACCTCCACATCGTTACCTGTCTGACCTTTTTCTAGCCGCCTTCTTGCCGTCTTCTTTGGATAGTCTTGATACATTTCAAAGTAAATGCATCCATTCTGGAGCTTTCATCTTCCCCACAAATCCCTGGCACACTCTCTTCTTCCTGGTACTGTAATGTCAGGAGCCACCTAGCCTGCCAGTTAGACCAGGCTTGCTGTCCTCCTTAACTCAGTCCTCACAGTGGTGTGTCCAGTTGGTCGCCATCATCTTCCAGTTCTGCTTCAGAAATGCTTTTGAGTATCTATCATCTCCACTGCCCCTGCCTCACTTCAGGAGAAATCGTGCCTCTTAGAACTTTGAAATAGCTCTTTAGCCCCTGTGTCCGATACGGTACACACAGCCACATGTGGCCATTCACATTGAACTGAAAGTGAGCCGCATGTGGCTGGTGGCCGCCGTACTGGAGAGCACGATGTAGCACCCCCCAGCCCCACAGACGGCTCTGCTTTGCTGGACGTCGCTGCCCAGCTCACCTCCCTGCTGCCAGTTTCTCACCCTCTCCATCTCATCCTTCGTATGGGCTCCAGCGTTTTCTTCGCAGAAGCAGCGACCCAGTTATGCCACGCCCCTGCTTAAAAACTTCTGTTGGACGCTGACATGTGTTCTGTGCCCCTCAGCATGGCACACAGGTCCTTCACTGCCCATTCCGCCTGCCCTCCGAGCTCGGAGACCCCTGCCCCTCTAAGCCACATGGGCCGCTCCCCTTTGGCGCCATTCCTCTCTGCTTGCAGTGACCCTTCCTTGTCTTCTTCAGAGGAAGCTCGTCATCCGTCTCTGGTAGTGACGCTTCCCCACTGCCTTGCAACCTGGCTTTGCTGTTCTGGCCTCCCCATCTGAGGGGTGTCTCTAGGGCATTGTCTTCCAATGTTGTTGTCTCTGTACCTTCTGAAATAATCTTTTATAAACTATATACTCCCTCCCATGGGAGTACACATATGTCTCTTACATTTTATGTAATGTAATGTCAACTTACATTTTAAGTTGACATCCGACCTTTTTTCGTTTTGTAAATCACAAGTTCAAATGATTTATTTTTGGGAAAAAGAAGTCGAAAATATTAAACATCTTATAAGATGAAAATAATACGAGGATTAACTTAGTTGGAATGAATCTTTGACGGTATGATTTGAAAGAATTTTCACATTTTGGTTTTAACCACGTAGTTGAGAAATGTACTTGTAAATAGTTCAAGTCTATTTGTTATCTGTGGCGTGTCTCTAGCTTGGCTTGAACATTTTGGCAGTTTGGGGAAAAATTCCAGGTATATTTAAGAGAATTCATATCATTAACCTACGTCTCTTCTTCTTCTTTCTCTTCCCCCTGAATCCAGGACATCCCCAAATGGGCCAACTTTTACCCCTAACAGAAATATGTTTAAGACACATAAAATGAGGAATCTCTCTGAGTTCAAGGGGCCATGATTAATCATTAAAGGATACCTCCCTGATAATTATCATTTTGACTTACCCCCTTTTTTTGGGGTCCCACAGCTTTCTGAACTTTGAAACAATGCACCCAGGTAAGCTTTTAGTGAGAGGGGAGCTGCTGGGAAGATAGGAGTGTCCTTGCGTTTTCAGGAAGGAGTGCAAGGGCGAGGTGGGGATCAGGAAATTGATTCCTTAAATTACCCTTCAAACGACTCCTTGAACTTTTGTCCATGGGCTCCTGGGAGTGTTTGGGGCCCTCGGGGCTGCCTGCCTTGGTTGGAGGCTGCATCTGTGGGATGTGTTGGTCCCCATCATGCCCGGTCTGGTGTTCAGATGTGGCTGAATGAATGAGTAGGTCTGTCTCCCGTTGCAACTGGCTACAGCCTCCCCTGGGGTTCACTGCTTTCCTTAGAGGGGCGGCCGGGGACCACTGCTTCAGCCTTCTCTCTCCCTGTGGATTTGTCTCAGCCACCGCCGGCCACAGGAAGCAGGTTCCTTGCCTTATGCTTGGGGAGGAGTGGAGGTATTTCTGTCATGAAAAACAACTGTGTTTATAGAGGCCTGCGTGATTTTGTGGAACATTACATAACCAGTGTGAGCAGCCGGGGAAGATGATCGCGTTACCCCCTGCTGGCTGCAGGGCTGCAGTGTGTCCTGAGGCTTCCGTTCCTTCCTGGAGTGGCTGCATTCCTCCGGCTCTGGAACCAGGAGTCCCGGATCAACGAGATGGACCGGGCCGTGCCTTCCAGCAGACGCTCTCTTTAACATAGTTTGTCATCTCTTTTAGGAGATTACATAAACAGACACCCCCAGGCAGAAAAAAAGAAAGAAAAAGAAAAAGCCGGTTTCAGTTGCTGTCATCCTAGCAGCTCATCCTGTCATGCCTTCACACTCAGCTCCAGCTTCACAGGGGGTCAGGAGTGGGCCCCTGTGAGGCCGTCCTGCCCTTCCAAGCTTGAAGTAACCAGAATAAGTTAGAAGTGCTTGACTGGAAGTAAAAGGGCGTGTTGATTTTGGCCCTAACTTATTAGGTAGGGTAAAGTTGATTTTATGCTTTCTGTTTTCAGAATCTGTTTTCTAATTCTGCTTAATACAGCACAGCCCAGATAGGCAAAGAAATGTTGGCTGTGTTTTGGGAGGGGAGGGATAACTGTCACCAACACTGTCCCTTCGTTTGAAAACTCAAAGTGTCTGTCGTGCTTATAGCTCCTTCCAGAGCTGAGCTTAAAGTTCTCAAGCATCCCTGGCAAAAGCACCCAGCAAAGGCCAAGTCTTGCTTTCAGAGCCTGTTCAGGCCAAGGGAAGGCGATAAACTCTGACCTGGATTATTGCCTGTGGTTCTGGCAAGAGCCCTGCACATATGCAAGCAAAGCCCAAGTGTTTGCTTTCTAATCGCTAGTACAGCTCGTTGCTGAATTTTTTATCCGGTTAAGTCTAACACACCTTCAGGAAGGTGCTTCTTAATCTTGGACAGGAGATGCCAAGGTAGAGACGGGATTAATGTATGGTTTGGGGAGTACTTTTGTTTTTTGATTTTTTCATTGTTTGTTTTTGGTTTTGGCCAAGCAGCATGTGGGATCTCTGTTCCCTGACCAGGGAGCTAACCCGTGCCCCCCTGCAGTGGAAGGGCAGAGTCTTAACCACTCAACCACCAGGGAAGTCCCTGGGGAGTACCTTGGAGCAATGCATTTCTGCAGAGCCTGCTAAGATTGTGTTGTGGCTTCCCTCTAGCCTTGCAGTGTGTGGTGACAGTCATTTTCGTGGGAGGCTCAGGCCTTGCACCAAGCCATTTACTTGGCTCTGCTGGGTGCTCCAGCAGGGCGTCCGGGAGGGAGACTGTCTCAGAGCCCAAAGGGGCCAGTGCAGCCTCCCTCGCTAAACTCTCAGAAGCCATCACGGCTGCGTCCTGCCAGCGAGTCACTCAGGGTGGGCACGCAAGGGCGCACACCATGGATTGCGGGTTTCCCCAGAATTGGTAACACGTTGTGAACTGGTAATGTACAGCAAGTGATGCAATTTCCTGCAACAGGTAAAAATTTGCCCTTGGCCAAAATTCTTCTGGCAGGGCTTCGCTGAAAAGCTGCCTGCTGTTCTCTTGTCCTGAATCCTCCAGCCCAGTGGCACAGTTACTGGGAGAAACAAGATGTCAGGAGACAGCCATTGGATGAGGTCCATCGGGAGACTCGGTGCCTACTGGCTTGGGCAGAGTGGGTAGCTTCGCAGCAGCTGCTGTGTTCCAGATGACCAGAAGCAGCTCCGTGGTTTACTTAAAAAAAGAACGGATCTGTAATCCACATCTGGGGCTCCCACCCCCATTCTGTCGTGGTCCAGGTATTAAAGCCTGTGACCCAGTTCTGTTTGCCCAGTGGCTACCCCTGATTTGCTCAGGGAAGGGATGTTACTGGACCTAATGGATTTCAGGTCGTCCAGGAAATTGCTCAGTCAGCAATTGTTGAATTAAGTTTAAATGAACAGGCTAAAAATCTCAAGGTTTGGAAGCATTTTACCCGGGGCAGGGGGTATCACATAATTCAGGGAGCAGCTTCGAGCCGGAGAATAAGCTTGTATCACGGAAGGCGTCTCAGTGACTGCCCTTCACCCCATGAGGCCAGGGACACTCTCAGAGTTGAGATGCTTCTGAGGCCTGACTGTCTTGGTTCATCTCTGAGCCTGGCTCACCAGTCTCTAAGGCCTTCTGGGTGAATCAAAGGACAACAGGTGTCTTTGAGTTGGGCACAAGCTGTCTTTTTAAAGGAACAGCGACCAGACAGAGCAAGTGTGTCTTGGAGAGCCAGGTAAGAACAGTTAAGAGCTCAGGGTGGGACTTCCCTGGTGGTCCAGTGGTTAAGAGTCCGTGCTTCTGATGATGCCGGGGGCGCGGGTTTGATCCCTGGTGGGGGAGCTAAGATCCCACGTGCGGCACGGCCAAAAGATTTAAAAGAAAGAAAGAAATAAAAGAGCTCAGGGCCAGGCTGAGGATAAAGCCACAGAGACGAGCAAGCCCTGTCAAGTTTCAGGACCGGCTGCATTGCCCATGCCGCTGTGTCTGGCTTTCAGAAAATGGAGGTGTGAAGATCTTAACTGCAGAGAACAGATTTTAAAATGAGGTGTTTATTTGCATCGCAGAGGGGTTCTTTCAGATGCCTCATCCCGTCCAAAAGGAATTAAGTTTGGCTCTACTCTGAAATTTCTGAAGTCTTCACTGTTAACTACAAGGCCAAGAGCTGCCTCTCTTGCCTGGATCGTTTACAGCAGTGGCCTGAGTGATTCTTCCGACTCCCAGATCAAATCTTGAAGTCCAGACCCCTAAGTGCCACCACGGAGGCTGTCGTCGCCTGGCTTCTGCTGGATTCACCATCTGGACCTGCACCTTCCCACCCAGACCCTTGGTCCTGTAGCGCTTCTTCCTGGGGACGCCGCCTCTGCCCTGTGCCCGCCTCCCAGCCCTTTCCGCTCCGTGCTTGATTGAGCAGCTCTGCTCATCCTTCAGTTCTCCACTGAGACACCAGTGAAATGAATTCCAAACTTACACCGCCACTGCTGCATAGTTTGCTAAAAGCGTTCTCACTGCTGAGAACACTTTCCTGACCCGCTTGCTGGTTCTGGACTCAGCTCTGCCCGCCCCGAGCATCCTCATCTTCTCCACCTGGCACATAACTACAGCTCACGGTGTCTGCCTGGGGTTCACCTCTCTTCCCCGGGCGGGCCACACGCTCTGGGGCCAGAGACCAAGGGACCACCTTCCTGACCACTGGAGCCTCGGTTTTCAGGACAGTTCCGAGACATAACAGGCAGTCAGCAAAGTTTTGTGGAATGAATGAGGGTATAAGGCTTTCTTTTAAATTGCAAGCGTTTCTAATGTATTTTAATAGCTACCTTTCAAATAAACCAACCGTGATGCAAATTCAGGTATCCTGACTGGGGGCGGTGTGCGTGTTTATAGATACCACATTTTAATTTTAGCTGCGTTCAAAAACTCAAGGATATTAGATGGCACTGTCCTTTTGGGAAATGAAATTGATGCTGACACCCATTCAGAGATGTCGGGGTCTCAGGCAGGCCCAGTAAGTAGTACCCTCTTTTCCTATCCAGGCTTTGACAGAGTTGGAAACTATATAAACAAACTAAAAGTAGAGGCCAAAATACTTAACTGTTATTGGTAGAGGTTAAGTTGGAGGGCTCAGCTTGGGGTGAAGACCAAATGCTGACAGAGTCTCAGGGTTAGGCCGTGTCTCCACCCAGGCCCGGGCAGCACGGGGCCCACCTGGGGGCCTGGGTCTTGGGGAGCCGCTGTCCCATCAGGCCGGCCCCTCCACCTTGGGAGTGAAAGAGTTCCGGAGTTAACTAATCAAGCCCCAGCCAGGAAGACATGGGAAGAAGCCCTCCTTCCCTCTAGTGATTGTTTTAATATCCACAATTGTTCAGCTTATGTTTCTCCAAATAGGTAAACCGTGGGGCAGGTTTCCTGCAGCCCCGTGAATGTTGGAAAACTCTTCCCATGAATGCTCTTTAGGTTTGGTGCTATCTGATGAGGGAAGATGGGTGAGAGAGAGAGATTGAGAGAGAGAGAAGTGAACTCGGAACGTTACGCTGTGTTCCAGCGTTGCCTGAATCGAATTCAACATGAGTAGCTCTACTTCCGGACTCGCTCCTTGACTTGCTGGAGTCTGGTTTTCTACGTGGCCCACCTTCCTCTGTGTGCAGCCACCATCCTCATCCCCATACCCAGCTTAACTTTTCTTTATAAAGGTAGTATTCTGAAAGCATCATTAGGGAATCAGAGCAGTTTTGAAAACAGCGAGGGAGATCACTCACCTTCTTTCCCAGCCAGTGGAACTTGCAGGTGATGGAACTTACCAGCCCCGATGGGGGGCAGTGTTAATATTTACACTGACTTAGTCAACATTTAGGATTTGTGGATCCATTCGTAATGAAACTAGGACTTCTCCTTTGAAATTTTTAAGAGAATAAAACTCAAATTTCAAATGTCTCTGAAAGTCAGATGTTCCTTTTTTTTTTTTGAGAGCATATTAATTGGGGGGGAAAAAAGGTCATTGCTGCACAGACTCTAATCCTAAGGCTGGAAATATATACGAACATAGTCCCTCCCCCCGCCCCCCATTGAAAAGTTACTTTAGACTGTTTGTATGAAAGTCAGGATTCTGAAAACCCTTAGTGCGGGGGAAGCACAATAAATGTTTCTGCAGCCCTCAAGCCCAGTTTGAGCCGGAGAGAATGAGATTAGTTAGCTCGCAGGGAGAGAGTGTCCAGGCCACTGGCCCTCTCTCCTTTGTGAGGAAGGTGACAGCTGAAAAGAGCCAGGATCCGCCCAGTGACAGTAGTGACAGTTGAGCACAAAGAGTGGTGTGCTCCCAGTGACCTCTGCCTGTCCTTGGTCCCTGCTCCTGCATCGACGAGTAGGGAAGGATGGAGGGAGGGTGGTTGTTTCGGGTTGAAACTTTTCGCTAGATCTTCAGTTGTGCCTGGGGGCCCAGACTTCGACATCTTCCTCTTAGATGCTTTAATGTTCTTAGCCAGTGGATAAGAGTAAGGCCTTCACTGCCCCAAGGATGTGCTCTCTGGAAATTAAATGCGATGGGGTAGTATCCTTTGTACGAATGAAAGGCAGCGCTGCCAGGAATGACCCCGAGACCCAGCTCGACCCCTCCCTAGCCGGTCAACCAGTGATTTCCACCAGCAGGTGGATTTATATGAAGTGAGAGGGCAGCTGGAAGGTGATCACTGAGGTGATGCAGCAAAGGGCAGTGTAAGTGCCCAGCAGGAACCGGCTGTTCCTCAGGTCAGAATCAGGGCTTTGCTAGTGTTTCTGTGGTCTGATCGAACTTGGCTGCCCATTGGAATCACAGGTGGGATGCTCGGGCCCCGACCCAGAGATCCTGATTGAATTGGATGGGCCCCATGCCGCATCAGGATTGCGGTCCTTCTGCTGTGAGCCTTTCAGCCCATGACCACTCTTCCTGACTTTTGGACTTGACGTTTTTCAAAAGTTAAATGGTATTAGGTAATTTCAGGAGAGATTCTGACTAGATCTAAGAGAGAGCTTATTAAACTCAGGAGACTCGGGCCATTTAGGGTTGTCGGCCTGGGGGAAACTTTGGTGAGAATATTGGAGCTACTGACGTTCCTGAAAGCTCCGAGGAGATACAGCGGGCTGAATGTCCGCGGGTTCTGTGGATGTGGAGGGCCAGCTGTGAAGGCCTTGAGCATCCATGGATTTAGGTATCCTTGCAGGGGGGCTCGGTCCTGGAACCGGTACCCCAGTGACTAGGTAGAACGAGGCTGGGGACGGGAGAATTGAACTCTGCTCCCTTTGGCGCTGGTCCGTGACGGTTCTCCCAGGAGGAGGATGAGGACGGAACTTTTGGGAAAAACAGTTAGTTATATCACACAGTCTCTCCAGACAGAGCTGTTGGGATGTGTGGCCAGGAGCCCAGAATGGAGTTACGGCAGGGATCCCTGCCCTGGTCCTCGGGGCATTGGCCGCGTCTCCCCTCATGTTTGATCTTGGACACCAGACCCCCGGACTCAACTTCTTTGTTTCCATCCTCTTCCCAGCACCAACTACTCATTTTCATTCATTCACTTTCCCCTCCCCATAGCCTGCTTCGTGGGCCTTCGCCACTTTGGGACTCTAGCTACGTTTTCCTTTTCCCTTTCCTCTGGTTCACGTTTTATACCCACTATTTGTGTAGTTATGTGGACGTCGTGGGAGGGGATGATGGAGTGAGGTGGTGAAGACCAGAGGGGAGCGGGCCTTGAGAAGTAATGGGACTGGGGCCAGCCCCGCGGTTGATGGGAGGTAGGGGCTAGAGGGTCAGAGGTCCCACCCTTCAGCAGGAGGTCAGGGCAGCAGCTGAGCGGGGCTGACAGAGGGGCCTGAGCTTGCCCGTGTGGGCTGGCGCTGACCGTTCACACGAGCTGGACGTGCCTGTCCAGGCAGGGTCTCTGCCCTTGACGTGTCCACGGAGAAGAGACACCCCTTAGGTCAGGTGGTCCAGATATTTGCTTGCTAAAGGTCAGCTTTTCTAAAGCTCAGCATCCTAGCTCTGCGAATATTGCTTATTTCACAAGAGGGTATTTTTTTAAAAAATGGAATATCTTTATGTTGTTCTCTGTTTGGCTGAGAATTTCTATCTTTTCCTTTTATTTAGACAACCTGTTGGAAAACTCTTGCCACTCTGCTAACTTTCAGGATGCCTAGCAACGTTTTATAGATAGTTTGGAACGTTTCTCTCTGATCAGTTTAGTGAAACCATAATAAATGGTTTTACGGAAAGCACCCTAGAGACAGTAAATCTTTCCAAAGAGTTTTTTCAGAAATCCTTAGTTTACAGAGCTACTTTTTAAAAAAATGTAATGTAGTCTATGGGTCAGGCCTTAGAAGGAACACCCCTAGTTAATGTCCCGCTGATGCTCAGAATATCTGGAAAGGTGAGCTAATGTTTTAGCCACAGGCTGAATGCACGCAGCCTGGCCTAGGCCACAGCAAGGACCCCATGAACATGTCCCATCGTCAGTGCTTCTGTTAAGCAAATGGATATTTCTTGACCCTCAAGAGGGGAGTTTGACCAGATAACTCAGTGTAACATTTTAAAGACGTCTTTGTGAGAGAGTAGAATATTGGATTTTGAACTTTCTAGAAAACCATCTCCTTATTTTTCTTAAACGTGTTGTTTTTGTGGTGGTTATAAGCGTGTGAGATGGAATGTGATAGTTTGTGCAGCCCCAGAGGAGACACGTCTTCAGAGTCATTTTGGAGCTGGCATCTAAGTTTCCTAAGTCATTTGGATTTATTTACTTGCGTTAAGTTCAGCTCTAGGGTTGGGCCTCTTAAAACAGAGACTCTTGAGGTTAAGAATTACAAGGAACTGATTTTCTTCATTACTTGCAACTAACTTTGTCTCCTCTTCTCCTTTTCTAAGTTGTACAACAGTAAAGTCTGAAATACAGGATTTAAGGAGAGAACGGCATTTTCACTTCAGTTTTTTTTTCTTTGAACACATGGAAAGGATAAACTGAAGTCTGAAGTATTCGTGCTCATTTTTATTTTATATAAGAAATTAGTCCTGTTGCCAGTTTCCCAAGGTTCTTTAAGGAATGGTTGAAAAGGTTCTGAAAAAGAACTTTTTTTTTTTTCTAAATTCTAGAAGACCTGTCCGCTGACCAAGCTTTTGGTCAACAGTAAACATTCCTTTCTTTGATGATTCACCAAGTTTTTCTTAGCCTTCCGATGCCTTAGGACCAGGAGTGTACAGACGGCATGATAAATCAGCTTTTGTTTTATTTTCATATATGAACCAGAGGCTATTTTGATTTAAGACCAACAGTCTTGACTTATAATAGAATATGACTTTTTTTTAGATGTGAGCATTTTAGGTGGCCACAATTGTATGGGAAAACAAGTGGCAGGTGGTCCCATTCAGCTTTACCAGTTTAGATGTGGTGTTTACCTCCCGAGATGGAGTGAAAGTAATTGTATCTGGCAGAGAGCAGAGTCAGATTGTCTTCACTGCTAATTATTCACTGACTTCCATCTATGCAGCTTCCCATTTTAATTCAGACAGTAAGTGTCTGCAAATGTCTGTGCTAAATATTCTCTCGCTATCAGACAGCCTCTAAGAGCGTGTGTGCGCGTCTGTGTCTAAGAATTGATAATTTCACTTCTTTCCCTTCTCTTTTCTCTGGTGGTTTATTTTCGGTAGTTAAGTTCGTGGAAACAGATAATTCCGTCATCTTTCCCCCCTGATTCTGGTGACCCCCTTTCCAGCACTGATTACTGGGAAAGGGCTCAGTGCACTGAATCAGGAGGACAGTCCCTCTAGAAGCACCCAGGGGAGTGGCCCTTCCTGGCAGGCGGGGCTTAGAGGCCTTGGCTGTTACCATTGCAACTGTGTTTATTTTCTTAAAGAAGAGTTTTACTTAGCATATGCTAGTAAATTAAATTCTCCATGACTTTGGAGTCAGGATCAGTTGGTTTTGTAGCCAGAGCCCATCGATCGTTTCAGGAGAAATAACCTCCATTCACTGACTGCCCGGTAAGCTTTGAGTTTTTTGTCACAAGCGCCCTGAAACATTTGCCTCTCTCATGTCTATCAGGGACCGTACCTTTTTGACTTTCTTAGACTCTGTCCTGTCGTGGCCTCACTGGGGAGACTAGAGGGCTGAGAGAAAGCCACGCTAGTGGATAAATTGCACTGAGAGGACTTAATGCCAAAAGGCGGAGGTGCTAGACAGCCAAGCAGGGCCAGGTTAGAGGTTAAGCCCGTGTCTGCCTGAAGACCCAGCTGGAGGTGGCCACATCCCTGCGCCCCGATGAGGGGTAGCTGGTCTGGGAAGGCCTTTGTGGCAGGTCCCCGCGCTCCCTGCTGTCCTGTCTGGTCCAGTGGGAACACCTGGCCCCTCTCCAGCACCTCCCCAGCCCACCTGGTCCCCTGCACCCGGGCAGATCTGGGGTAGAGGAGGAGGTGACAGGCAGCACAGAACCTGCTGGTCCCCGTGCTCAGGACTGATTCCAACCGCCTGCCGACCAACGTGGAAATTTTCAATACTCTTTTTTTTTTTTTTTAAATCACATCCCTGAAATTGTAAACAGTTGAATTATTTTCCAGTTTGGTCAGGGAAGTAGAGAATCACATGCGAAATATTTTGGTAGTAGGCAGAGTTACTCATTTTTGTTTTACTAAGTCTTTCCATTCAAATACCCTTGGCTATTTTCTCATCCTTCCTATTTGGGATGAAACCTTCACACAGGGCGCCGGAGGGTCCAGCAGGGCCGAGAGGGCGGACGAGCTCTCTGTCCTCGTCCCCAGAAAACAACCCACTCCTCTAAGTGAACCTGACTTACCAGCTTTGCCTTTAAGTAGCCCTTCGGCTTGATCAAGGGTTAGTGCCTCTTGTTTGTGCTGAACTGTATTGAGGAAACCCTTACAAAGCACAGCCGTTCCTGTTTGTGTTACTGTGTTTTCAATGGGTGGATTTCAGTTCTCTCTTTCAGGGGTTACTTCTCACTCCAGTTTGCTTCCTCTAGTGCCTGGTAGTGAATTTGCTGTTTGATACTGTGACTTTGGCCTGCCGTTAGTTGGGAGAGCTCAGCCTCTTCCACTGGAGGACCATTTTATCTTTTTTATGGTGGGGCACGTACAGGAGAAAGGCAGCAGTGACCTTGTCTGTGACAGCTTCTGTGGCCTGGGCCCGATGCTGCCAGCTCCACGGAGCCAGGCTCCTTTTCAGGAAGTAGGTAGGGCTGGGGTCTGAGTGAGCCTCCGACATCAAGTTCTTTGTGCTTTTTCTCTATACCTTCCTCTTTCCGGAAAAGAATGTGTATGAACTCAAAATGTCCCTCTTCCTCTAGCAACTGTGTTAATGTTGATGCTTTTACTGAGTTACATTTCTTTCTTCTCTTTCTCCTTCTTCAGTTTTTAAACTTAGGCTTAAATCGGTTACTTTCTCCACCCTCCAGTTGTACACAAAAATAAATGGAGCCTTATGGAATCTCACTGCTCACACTGGTGACAGCCACATTTTAGAGGAATCCAGAAGAGTCATGGGACTTCCCTGGTGGCGCAGTGGTTAAGAATCTGCCTGCCAATGCAGCGGACACGGGTTCGAGCCCTGGTCCGGGAAGATCTCACGTGCCACGGAGCAACTAAGCCCGCGAGCCACAACTACTGAGCCCACGTGCCACAACTACTGAAGCCCTCCCGCCTAGATCCTGTGCTCTGCGACAGCAGAAGCCACCGCAGTGAGAAGCCCACTCACCGCAACAAAGAGTGGCCCCCGCTCGCCACAACTAGAGAAACCCGCTCACAGCAATGAAGACCCAATGCAGCCCCCCCACCCCCCACCAAAAAGGCACGTCATGATGGGCATTCTTAAGATAAATTCTTGAGGCTCTGAATAGCTGTCCTGATAGAACCTCCGAGATAGGGATGGGAGAGTGTGGGAATGGGGACATGAGGACGGCGTCCTGACCCATTGTGTGGTCCCGTAAGGTGTCCGGGGATCTTCTTTCCCAGGGGGATGAACAGACGATATTCCAGGCCTGCACGGGTCTTGCGTCCCTGGACTGCGGGTACTTTCAGGCGCGCCGTAGAGGCCTGCAGAGGAAGCCATTGCTTGTGCGGAGGTGAACTTCCTCTTTTGCTTGGGGGTCCCAATCGTAGAGGAGGTGAGTTTTGAGCTGCTGCAAGAGTGTGCACTTAGCTGTGCAAGTATTGTTTCAGGAATTAGAAACTCTTTTTCCTTCTCTGAGACTCATGCTTTCCTAAGATAATGAATTTTCTGTCTTCCTATTCTGGTAACTCAAGCATTCCACTTTTATGAGTGAGAGTATATGAGCATTCTTACCAGTCTTGGGCTGGGTTCAGTAAAACTGATTTATTTTAAGATCACCTAGTGAAGTTGTGGAATTGTCAGAGAACAGAGGGAAGATCTAAGTGAAAAACAGCAAAGTCTGGAATCCAGTGGAAAATAGATCTTTGCCCAATTAAGTATCTGACAACTGGGTTATTTGTTAGTTATGCCAAGGGTATTTTTAGAATTCAGGATCTATCTCATCCTTAGGTTTCCAATTATTTTGATTCCCCAACAGACACTAAAGGATACAAGAGAAATGAGACTGGAAAAAAACAAGTTCTACAGAGATCAGCCCAACTGAATCTTACTATGGTAATTAATTGGCAGAAAATCAATAATTCAGTGAGAAGTCTCAGCCAGTGGTGGCAAAAGACAATGCAGTGAATGTTGGTGAATTTGGGAGAATGTACAAGTATCAGTGAGCTAATTGCGTGAATTTACATACAGTGTGACTGTACTGTCACACAAGACTAGTCATTTGGGAAATTTTATAAGAGATTAACGGAGACCCAGATGTTTAAATTCTTTACCCATTTGCCTGTCTCTAAAGAGAAACCTCAATAAATGTGTATTTGGCTAATGAGTTAAAATGGAACTGCTTTTTTTACATTATCATCTGATGACTAAGAAATGTTAGTTTACCTGCTTTCTTTGTATCTCAAGTTTGTTTCCTTGTGGGAGTTGCCATCTAAAAGTTCCTTCTAAAATGTTTTACTGTCAGAACCTTTTTATACTCTTGAAAATTATTGAGGACTCCAAAGAGCTTTTCTTTATGTAACTTATATCTATTGATATTTATCCCATTAGAAATAAACCCCAAGAGATTTAAAAAATCATTATTGAATTTAAAAAATAATAAATCTATTGCATGTTCATATAAATACCATTTTTATGAAAAGTATCCATTTTCCAAAACGAAAGAAACCTTATTGAGAAGAATGTTTTATAATTTTTTGCAAATACTGCTAGTATCTGGCTTAGTAGAAGACAGCTGGTGTCTCATCTGGCATCTGCATTCATTCTGATATCACATTGTTTTGGTTCCCATGTATGAAGAAAGTACAGACTCACACAGATAATGTAGATGAAAAGAGGGAGTGTTTTAATTTCTTTTTAGATAAATGTGGATTCTTCTTCGATACTATGCTAAACAAGTGGTAGTTTCTTAAAGGTTGGTTGAGATGTAGATTCCAAAACCCTGGCTATGAGCTTTTAAAACTCTGTTCATGATTTTGAATATCATGCATTGGTGATTCGGAAAATCTCACAAACGTTGATACATTTCATCGTGCAATATAAAAAAAAATTATATCACCAATGAGAAAAGTCTAAAGACAGTATAGGGAAGTTGTCAGCTTCACAGTGGGTGTGGACACACCAGTTTTCCAAAAGCCCAGTTTTTGCATGAAAATCTTGACTCTTATTTTGTCAGTGTTTTCCTTGAAAACAGGCCCGTTTTGTTTCTTTTCTATAAAATGTCCTCCAGAGAGCCATATCTGAATAATCCCAGTTTGTATATCGTGCTTTCAAGTAAAAAGGTGGTGTTCCTTGAAAAAGCGGCTCATTCACCCCACAGCTTGGCCTCACAGGTGCTTTCCCTGGAAACCCCAGCTGCATGCAGCGTGGGGCTTTTGCCGTGCGCTCCCCTTTCATCACACAGGATGTTGACAAGCACGCGCTCCAGGACAGTGCTTTGATAAAATTATTTGACTTCTTCATCAAGGACGTTGAGCGAGACCCTCCGTTCATCTGTTGGTTCATTTTAACGGCGGTTATGCGATATGGTTACTAGTACAGTTTGGTGCCACTGCCTTGCTAAGGTGCTAAGGTGCCGGTGGTTTTACATGTTGTTTCTTCTGTGCCATGGATGCAAACAGGCAGGTAGTGTCTTAGAGTTATTATGAAAGTTTTTTTTTAATGGATCTTTATTGGAGTATAATCGCTTCACAATACCGTGTTAGTTTCTGTTACACAACAAAGCGAATCAGCCATGTGCATACACGTGTCCCCACATCCCCTCCCTCTTGAGCCTCCCTCCCATCCTCCCTACCCCGCCCCTCTAGGTCATCGCAAAGCACCAAGCCGATCTCCCTGTGCTATGCGGCTGCTTCCCACCAGTCAACTATTTTACTTGACACATCCCATTGAAGAGCCTCCAGGATGCCGGCAGGGCCACAGTTTACACTTTTGAGAACCGTTGCTTTATGGCCTTTGGGAAAGGTGCTGAATGCAGCAGGAGCTAGACCTGATTTGTCCTAATTGAGGAGTCCAGAAACGAGATGGATCATAGATGTCGTGCTGGGCAGTGTGCGGGTAGGCGAGGCGTTCACGTTGCTGGAGAGTGGAACTTTCACTGGGGACGTCAGCTCACGCATCCTGAACATCTAAATCAGTGCCTGGTACGTTACTCGAGAAATACAGGTGGTACTTGGAATAATTAGACCGAGAATCATGGGTTTATAAATTCAGTGGAGTTTTAAAAGATCAAATTCATCAAAGTCTATATTTTTCTCGTATTATAAAGGTAACAAAAAAGTTGACAAATACCAGTCGCATAGCCCCTACCGTCCCAGGCTCTCCTGTGATACCATAGCCTTCCTTGGTCCCCTGGCCTTTGTAGGTCTGTTTCCCGTTCCATCGATGTCCCTGTCCCAGCTGTGCAGAGCCACTCCAGCAGTAGTAATTGCAACATTTGTCAATTTTGGCTTCAAAAGCCGACAGGTGTTTTTCCTGATGGGGAGATGCGCCCCAGCGTACAGGACAGCGTCAAGTTGGTAATGACGTTAATTCTGCTGTGTGTGACAGTGTCATCCACTCCCCGTGTTCCCAGTGCTTTTGCTTTGTGGTTAGTGGTTAGGCAGTTTACTCTGCTTTCTGCGTGTGAGGGTTCAGAAGTGTGTTGTTCTTGGGTGTTTCCAGAAGAGGGAGGTTCCTCTGCCTAGAAGAATACCTTGTCGTGTCGATCAATGCTTTTCTTTGTTCTACCTTAAAAGAAGTTTATCTTGGTAATAGTGAGGACTAATTTATACTTTTATGGGTTAGAATTACTGCCTTCGGACATGTGTGTGTATACACACACACACACACATGCACGCTATATACATATGTATATGTATGTATAAATAAATAAAGTCACTCAGGATGGCTGGTTACTTGTGAGTTTGTATTTCGCTCCATTTTATTTTCCTCTTCAGTTCTCTGATTTTGTGTGACGATTTAGGGTGCTCTTCCTTTGAACTGGGGAGACTCAGATTGGAGTAAGTCTTGTTAGATAGAGCCTGCTGAGATGAGAACTGATTTCCTTCCCCTGCACATCCCATTGGGAATCCCCAGTCATAGAGGCATCGTGGAGATAAAATGATAATGTCTACATAAAATGAAAATGTCTGACGAAATATTAATAAATGCCTTATTGGACGTCTGCTCCTGAAGATGTGGATGAGAGAAACCTGGATATTCTGTTTTACAGCTGTCTTTTGAGTTGATTTCGCGGTGATAGAGACAGGACCCACATGATCGAGCGAATAGCAGAGGACGGTGTGGGCAAAACTGCAGCCCCTGTCGCAGCCCCATCCCTGTTCTGAGCAAACAGACAAGGTTTTGAGCAGGAACTGAGTCTTGCGTTTTGCTTTCATGTGGGATTTTTCTGGATTAGCCGATGAAGCCAAGCTCAGTAAATATTATCTTCGTTTCCTGTTGGCCTTTTTGAAATATCATTCCAGTTCTATTCCCTCCACAGTTTTCTTTCTAGTACTATTATTATTTTTGCAGAGTAGAGGTACCACCTTTTCCAATCTTCCTCACTACGTTTTTCTTACTTTGAGCCCGTGAAATATTTCATTCAATTCAGCAGGCCAGTGAGAGGTGTGTGAAAGTCAATAGCTGTCTTACTACCAAGCCCGCATCTTTGCTTTCTGCCATTTCTACAAACCCTGTGATTTGCATGGTCTGTACCAGCATCCTCTCCTCTCTGCTTTTTTCCCTTATCAGGTTATTAAGATGAAGGGAACCTTGTGTTGGAGAAAGAGTTTCCCAGGACGGGTTTTCTGCCTTTGTTCTCGTTGTGTTGTTTCACTGTAGTACTTATTTACTCTTTTATTTGTGAGCAGGGGCTCAGGTGTCAAGCTGTTGGCCCCTTTGGAGTGGAAAGACATTTGGGAGGTGAGAGAAATAGTACGGAAGAGAGAGGAGGAGAAGGGATATGAAAGAACAAAGATTATTCCTCTTGCATCACTTTCCGTTTATGCAAAATTCTCAACCTTTGACCTGTCTCCCACCCACCCCTTCCAACCACTTCCAACCTTCCCACCCACCCCTTCCACTTTACTTAGACAGAAACTGTACCTCTTCACGTGTGCTTGTATAATACGGCCTGGATTGTTCTGTGGCGCTATGATGACCACTTCCATAGATGAGTTTGTAAAATACCATTTTTTATTGGGGAAAGTACAGAGACTTAGCTAGAAAATAAGCCTCAGCCTCTAGAAAAGTATACTTTGCTGACTGTATTTATAAGAACGGTCATCTAAAGATCCGATACATTGGACTGAGAAAGTTGATACAAGTTATGTTTTCTTGAATACAGGGGATAACCTAAATGGATGGGTAGAGGGTATTCCCTTTTATTACATTTCAAATGGCTTCATTGTATTTTTTCTCCAAATTGTGTACCAGTTACAGGAGTTAGCTTTGTATTTTCTGTTTTTATCTATATAAAATAAAGCGCTACATCTCCGTTGAGTAGACAAAGAATTGTTTAAAATCTGAACAATCTGAAGTAATGGGGCTTAAATGAAATACATCCTTACCACTTAGTAAATATTTGATACATATCAGCCGTCATACTTTCCTTCCCCCCGAAACATGACAACATAGGTATTGTGTGGCTTTGTGCTCGCTGTCAGATTTATTTCTTTTGTTCTAGATGTGGTCAAGCCTATAATAGACAAATCTCTACCGATTTATTTTCTGTCCCTCATTTTCTGTCTGGTTTGCCCAGCTCATCATAGATTTCCATCTTGTATATTGTGTTAGTAATAATTTAAGTGTGATTCAAGAAATTCATCTGTCACTGGGTTCTAGCCCTTTCAGTGTAGGAAAACAGAGACAGCTAGCAAAGTTATTACTTGGGGCACTTTTACCTTGTATGGACACCAGTAGTCTTTTGTTTGCATTTAGACTTTTTTTTTTTTGGTCACGCCACATGGCTTGCGGGATCTTAGTTCCCCGACCAGGGATTGAACCCAGGCCCTCGGCAGTGAAAGCGAGGGGTCCTGGACCTCCAGGGAATTCCAGTAGACTTTCTTAGCTTATTATGATGGCTAATTGTACTTGTTTTCAAAATAGAGAAGGTACTTGAATTTCACAAATTTGTTTTATTCTTTCCTTTCTTCATTGATTTAATAACTACTATTTCATAATAAAGGAGCCCCCAGTCTTAAAATGACATCATTACATCATTACATTAGAATTGTGTTCAACCTGTAGAGAGTGTAGGAAACCACAGGACTGTGCATGGGCTCCATTTGGTCACGGGTGCTCCCAAGGTTGGATCAATGTTCAGCTCTTAAGATAACGAACGTAATTTGTAGCAGCACTGTTTACAATAGCCAAGACATGGAAACAACCTTAAATGTTCATCAACAGATGAATGGATAAAGAAGATGCGTATACACAATGGAATATTACTCGGACATAAAAAAGAATGAGATAATGCCATTTGCAGCAACATGGATGGACCCGAGATTATTATACTGAGCGAAGTTAAGTCAGAAAGAGAAAGACAAATACCATATGATATCATTTATATGTGGAATCTAAAATGTGACGCAAATGAACCTTATCTATGAAACAGAAACAGAATCACAGACATAAAGAACAGACTTGTGGTTGCCGAGGGGGAGGGGGAGGGATGGATTGAGGGTTTGGGGTTAGCAGATGCAAACTCTTATATATAGAATGGATAAACAACAAGGTCTTACTGTATAGCACAGGGAACTAGATTCAATATCCTGTGATAAACCATAATGGAAAAGAGTATGTACATATATGTATAAATGAATCACTTTGCTCTACAGCAGAAATAACACAACACTGTAAATCAACTGTACTTCAATAAAGTATAAATTTAAAAAAAGATAGCGAACATAAATCACCACTTTAAGGAATGACATTTTCTTATTTGTAATGTCTTCCTTGTCTACGTGCAGATGATAAAGCAAACTAGCCAGTGATCATGGAAGAACCTGTACAGGTGTGCACGCCAGGTTCAATGTCCTATTTATTTATTTTTTTGCTGGATAGGTGTGCTTGTGGGGATACACATGCATTCGTCACGTACGTCTTTCTGCCAGTAACATTGTTCCTGGCTCCCACATTAAAATTATATTGTTATTTGTTACATTTTACACACTGGGTCGAGGAGAGGGGTGTTCACCAAACAACGGCAGGACTTTTTGCTGGTCCACCATCTCCCTAAGCAATCTGAAAAACTACTCTGCAGGGGCGGCAGGACAGAGACCTGGAAGGATGGCTGGAGAGATTGCCGGTGGCTTGGTTGCCATGGCTGAGAGTTTGGACTCTGTGGTGTTTGTGGGGCAGGTCGAGCTTTTTCGCTTTAATGAGCACGGGTGTATTGGCTCCCAAGAGCCTTCCTTATTTATCTTATTTGTGGAAAATACTGAAAGAGCCCAGAGTACTTCCTCCACCACATCAAGGCCATCCCAATAGTCATGGTAATTTAGTTATTTCCTCTTCAAAGTTCAGAGAAAAATTAATGTCATAAATTTATGGGGAAGGGATACAGACTTTGAATTAATTGTACCATCATCGTCAGCAAATGTAAGCTCTCCTGCTTGTGATTATTTGTTTCCCCAACTATTCATTGATTACCTGTTATGCCTAAGGCTTCTGCTCATTAAAAACTCACAAGTGAATTATTTGTAAAGAAATCGCATATGAGGCGGACTGAAAAATGTTAGTTTAGAGCAAAAGCAAAAGGTACAAGTAATGACCTTTGGGAGGCATAGAGAGGAAGACACTGTCTAGGAAGTTTTTCTCGAAAACGTTTTCCCCCTGGAAATGCTTGAGAAAGCTTTGTGACAGTGAAGGTTGCTGGGTATATTGGGTGATGGGAACATCTTGATAAAAGGGACCAAACCAGGAGACCTTGGCGGGTGGGGGGTGGTGGTATATTTATTTGGGAAAGGTCATTTACTGTATGCTGTGCTTGTCAGGTCAAAGGTGCTTGTCTCCACCTTATGGACTTATTTGAAGGCTATTTCAAGATTGAAGTTATGCATGGTGCAGTTTTGAATAGGTGTATTCACCTGGGCCGTTGGTTATGCGTGACAGAAACCCAACTTAAACCTTCTTAGGCAGCAAAAGAAAGGTCCAGTAACTGGGATGTCTGGGAGTAGCATGCTTTAGACACCGTTGGATCCAGGGGCTCCAGCACTGGCCCAGAGACCCTTTCTGTCTTGTACCTTGACTCCCTTTCTCTGCTTTGCTGAGTTCTTCAGCCCTTCCCATGGGGTCAGCAGGATGGCGGCCAGCAGCTTCCATTCTCCTGGCCTGGCATCCTCAGCGGCAACCGACTTCCATCTCCCGAGATCCCTGCATCATCCTAGAAAAGATGTAGGCGGCTCGCTTCGGTCCTGCACCCTGATCTAGCCACTGATGTGGTGGCAGGGAGGTGCCCTGAGCGGCCCAGGGGCAGGGGGTTCCGCCCAGAACCAGAAGAGGTGGTGCTGAGCAGACAGACCCTGCGGCTCCATGGCTCAGGTGGCACAGGAGGGCACGTGAGGGAGGACGGGGCTGGTACCCAGGTTGGGAGCAGGGGTGGGCGGGGCGGGTTGCGGGAAGGATGTGAACTCTCTTCTGTACGTTGAGTGAGAGGTGCTGGCGGGTCATTCACGTGGCCGTTGGCTGATGGGGCACAGAGAGATGGGTAAGGCTGGCCTTGTCCCCAAACAAGCCATTGGTGATAGAGGTAGGCGTGGAATAGGCCAGCCCCCGGAGGAGGAGATGGATATTAGGTTGAATCACGAGCTGCTTTTTCAGGTCAGCGATGCAGAGTGTTGGTGATTTCCTGTGGCTCAGCCTGTGCCGTGGGAATTCCGTTGGGAAACGCCCAGTGTTCCTTCTTTAGGCACACACCTACGCCCGTTCCTGCTCTCAGCGGCTCCCAAGTCTCTGAGGACGGCTTTTTCTTTTCTTTTTCCTTGCCTGACTTTTCCCTTCTTTCCCCTCCCGCTACCCCTCCCTTCTTTCTTCTCTTTTTGGGAACTATTCTTCAGGTGCTTTGAAAGCACAAAGCACAGTGCTTAGTACTGGCTATGCAGTCATGAACCAGACCTGGTCCCTGCCCTCCTGGAGTCTAGAGTCTAGACACAAAAGCACCGTGTTTAGGGCCTGATGGAATTCTCTCGGAGGAGCCGTGTTACAGGGCTGGTGGAGTTCTCTGTGAGGTGTGGGGAGGCATCCAATCCTAGATGCTTCCTGACTCCCCCCCTTGGGCTGCGATGGAGGAGAGGAAGGCCTGCCTGAAAGTTGGATAGGTTTGTACCTTCCTGACAAAATTGAGGGGCGAAGGGACAGAGCTCGCCCTGCCCCCTGACTCTCCACACCTTGGCTGTGGTCCAGCTGCTCAGTGCTACCTGCTCTACCCTTTTCTTCCCCGTTTCTCTCCTCCCAGATACAATGTGGCCTCCTCCTTGGACCCCTCACAGTACCTACTAGAGACGTCTTCCATGATATTCTTTGGACACTTGGTCCCCATCTTCTGTGGAGAGGTTGGCTCCCTCTGTTAGGCAGAAAGCTTCAGGTGGCAGCAACTCCTACAGGGACAGCGTTTAGGGAAGGGTTGGGCGCCGGAGGTGCTAAGTAAATATTGTTAAAGTACCTTCGAAGGGGCTCTGTTTCCAGTTTCTTTCTCCCTTCCTACCTCTACCCGACTTAAAAAAACCACCAGAGTACACATACAGTGGAATATTATTCAGCCTTAAAAAAGTAGGGCATCCTGTCCTGTGTGACAGCGTGGATGAACTTGGAGGACGTTACGCTCAGTGAAATAAGCCAGACACAGGAGGACGAGCACTGCGTGATTCCGCTTAAAATCGTCAAACTCAGAGTACAGAGTAGGACGGTGCTTACCACGGGCTGGGCAGGTGGGGAACTGGGGGGCGGGGGTCACTGTCCAATGGGTATAAAGTTTCAGTTATGTACGGGGAATAAGTTCTAAAGCCTGCTTTACAGCGTCCTGCCTGTAGTCTACAGTATTGTATTGTGCTCTTAAACATTTGTTGAGACGGTAGATCTCACGTTAAGTGGTCTTAGCACAATTTAAAAAAAAAAAAAAATATATATATATATATATATATACACACACACACACACACACACAACAGCCACCAAAGAAAAAAACAAACAATACTTGAGTGACAGCAGTGCTTTATGTTGGGCCAAACTGAAATCACAGAGGGAAATATCTCCGTGAGAGGCAGTCCCACCCATGTTGAGAGTCTCATGGCGCTGACCCGATTGGCAGTGAAAACAGGCCCCTCCTAGTGGGCAGACATCAAGGTTTGTAACATAGTTTAAAGCTGAGCTGACATCTTGTCCACGATTTAGACAGCAGCGTAGAAGTAGACCTTCAAATAGATTGGACACTGCTTTCAGAGACCGCCAAGGCTCCGTGTGTGTGGTGTGTGGTGTGTGTGTGTGTGTGGTGTGTGTGCGTGTGTGTGTGTGTGGCGCGCGCAGCTGTCTGTCTGTCTGAGTACAACTATTTGAAGCAGTTAAGCCCGGTTACTGGCGCTGGTGAGTGGTCGCTGGTGTTGAACATTGGGCATTGACAGGTGAGCTGGTCTCCAGAATGCATTTCCTGGGGCAAATGGCATGATCTACAGAATCCCCCGTGTTTCAGAAGTTCTCTCCTGATATGATAAGCTCCTTGAATCTGGCCCTGGGCGCACATCCACGTGGACTGTGTTTCTGGAGTGGGTGAGGTCTGGGTTCGGGTTCCTGGCCTAACGCTGATGGGGAGGTGTGACTTTGCCTCATGGATCTGGGGGAGGTGCTCCTTCCTGCTGGCCCGGATGCGGGGATAGGTGGTACCCCTTGTGCACGTCGCCAGAGGTCACAGGTGCACGGACAGAAATCAGCGCCGACCACTTTGGCCCCTCGGAGACATCTCATCATTTTGAAAGGAATTTTTATTTTTAGGACAAAAAAACGAGACTAAAACTTCGCCTTTCTTGCCTGCCCTGAGTACTAGCAGGCATGTCCTAAGAGTCGACGGAGAAACGGTGAGTTTTTGAGCTGGAGAGAGTATTTGTATTCTTCTCAGTGGAAAGAAAATACTTGCCATCACCTTCTCAGAACCTGGATTCACTGGGGAAACAGCTGAAGAACCTGCTGGTCGGGACACAGGGCCAGGCCTCTGTGTGTCTGCAGATCTGGTTTTCCGGCAGAGCTTCCTGTTGAGGTGTGAGGTGCCTCTCTGAGCAGCGGGGCGGAGGCGGGTGGAGGAGGGTGGTCCCTCTTCCTTAACACTCTGCGACGGCCCCAGCCCCAGGTCTGCTGCTTGGGAAGCCTACTCTGCAGAAAATGCTCTCTTTTTTTCCTCCAAAGCCAAAACAATAGCTAGTTGCCTCATATAAACCACCTGCTTGGTAGGAAATGAAGCAGAACTCTGGAGTCCCCAATGCTACTCGGAGGATTTGTGGTTTCCCTTCCGGTCGATAAACAAAAGCCGTTGGTTAAAGGAGCAGGGCATTAATTGTTTCCAGGATGTTTGCTGTAACAAAGGAAGGAAAAGTGCCTTTTACAGAGTTGCATTCATTGTGTGAGGGGTATTACCACAAAATTGAAAGCCTCTCTGCTGGATAAGAGAAATTAACTACATGATACTTAGTCATGAAACACAGACTGTTTAATCAGTAGGATTTTAAAAACTTTTTAAAAAAATTTAATTGATTTTTTTATACAGCAGGTTCTTCTTAGTTATTCATTTTATACATATTGGTGTATATATGTCAATCCCAATCTCCCAGTTCATCCCACCCCGCCACCCCCAATCAATCAGTAGGATTTTTAAAGACTTATTTCATAAACTAAAGTTGAGGGTTTTATAGTAGATCAGCATAAAAAAAAACCTGTAGAAAACAGAGAGCCTCTTCAGAGAAGAAAAGATGATGCCTAAAACTTTGAAAAATAGTGATGCTTAGAGGACTTGAATTTTTCTTTTTTAATTGTACAAGTGCATGCTTTGTTAGCAAGAAACAGTTATCATTTGTAGTGCGGGGTTGCGTCTGCCATGTAGGCTGCCCCAGGGTGCTTTTTGGTGTATGGAGTACTATGCCTGGGTGCCCTGGTGGGTGTGCTCCAAGGTAGAGACTTGACTGTCTCCTTCACTAGCTCCTGACACAGGAGCTAATGACCAGGACACAGTCGGTGGGCATTTGCTGCGTGGACGAATGCTTGGGTGGATTTAATACATTTAGTGAAGGTTGAAAGCGTAACATGAGATACCCATTAATATATTATTTTCTGATTGCTTGATGTTAGGAAACCTTTTTGATGAATGCTAGTTTTGAATTGTGGTAAGACATTAAGTTATGTTCACATTGTTGTACAGCCGTCACCACCATCCATCTGGAGCATTTTCCTCTTCCCAAATAGAAACTTTGTACTCATTAAACAATAACTCCCCGTCCCCCCCTCCCCAGCTTCTGGCAACCACCATTCTACTTTCTGTCTCTATGAATTCGACTCCTCTGGGGACCTCATATAAGTGGAATCCTACAGTATTTGTCCTTTTGTGACTGACTTATTTTACTTAGCATAATGTCCTCAAGGTTCACCCATGTTTTAGTATGTGTCCCAATTCCCTTCCTTTAAAAGGCTTGATGATACTCTGTTGTATGGATAAACCATAATCTGATGGACACTTGGGTTGTTTTTACCTTTTAGCTATTGCAAACAGTGCTGCAATGAACAAGGGGGTACAAATATCTGTTTCAGTTCCTGCTTGCAGTTCTTTGGGGTATATGTCCGGAAGCAGAATTGCCGGATCATATGGTAATTCTAGGTTTAATTTTTTATTTTTATTTTTTGAGGAACCCACCATACCATGCTTTAGATTTTTAAGCTCAGAATGGCTTGTATTGGCTGCACACGTTTTGTCAGTGAGAATTTCTTTCCACTCCCTCCCCCCTGCACATAATCTTAAATTCAGCTACAGTTGAAGGACTAATAATAGTACATCTTCACCCACTGTTTCAATGTTTCATAAAAATGGAGACAGATTGCAAAAGGTGGGCTTTCTAAAGCCAAGGCCAATTACAGCCTTCTTGATAGGTCACCCTGTGATGTATCAGGGACACCGGTAATACTGTGAGGGGGACAAGAGATGTAAACTGGACTTGGAGGGGTGTGTCTTTTGCAGGCAGCAGAGAAGCCCAGTCAGTGACGTTTCATCCAAACTGTGCACTTGCATTGTTGCATCCTGGGTCTGTCCAGTGTCACGTGGGAGAGTGGGCCCCAGCCACTTTGCTCCAGTTTAGTTTGCAGAAATTCTCATGATTCCTATTTTAAAAAACGGACGTAGGGCTTCCCTGGTGGCGCAGTGGTTGAGAGTCCGCCTGCCGATGCAGGGGACACGGGTTCGTGCCCCGGTCCGGGAAGATCCCACATGCCGCGGAGCGGCTGGGCCCGTGAGCCATGGCCGCTGAGCCTGCGCATCCGGAGCCTGTGCTCCACAACGGGAGAGGCCACAACAGTGAGAGGCCCGTGTACCGCAAAAAAAAAAAAAAAAAAAAGGATATAGTGAAAGATCATGATCTTAGGAGCCAGGCCAGCTTGAGTTCATGCCCCGCTCTTTGTGACTTGCTGACTTTGGGCAAGTAACCAGTCCTTAGAGCACCAGTCTCCACTCCAGGAGGGCAGAAAGGCTGGATTTTTTTTCTTTCCTCTTTTTTTTATTTATTGAAGTACAGTTGATTTACAGTGTTGTGTTAATTTCTGCTGTACGGCCACGTGACTCAGCTGTACATATATATTCATTCTTTTGTTTATGTTCTTTTCCATTATGGCTTATCACAGGATGGTGAATATAGTTCTCTTGGATTTTTTTTTTTTAAGATGATTGTGGGTTTGGAAATGACACACGTAAAGTATTTAGTAGGGCACCTGGCACGTAGTGCTGTGTGCCTAATACTGGCCACTTCTGTTCTTCCAAGCAGATGCCGTCTAATAGAAGTTAGTACCGGAATAGCCGCCTGGAGCAGCAGTTCTCAACGTTTTGGTCTCGGGCCCCCTGGACACTTAAAAATTACTCAGGATCCCAAGGAGCTTTTGATTATGTAGCTTATCTCTACTGATACTTACGATATTAGAACTAAAACTGAGACGTTTAAAAATATTTCTTAATTCATTTAAAATGGCAATAAGCCATGTACATCTTATCATAAATAAATACCTTATGAAAATCACTGTTTCCAAAACCAAAGGAATTAATGAACAGAATGGCCTCGTTTTCCATTTTTGCAAATCTCTTAAATATCTGGTGTCAGAGTATAAGCTAGATCCCTCTCTCTCTTTACACCATGATGTGTCAGCCTCTTCTGGGAGACTCTGCTGCGCTTGGTGTCCTGGTGAAGATGGCTTTGACCTGTGGACCCCCGGAAGGGTCTTGGGAACCCCCCGGGGCCTCAGATCATGCTCTGAAAGCCGCTGAGCAGGAGTTTTCCTGTGGGTCTGAGCTAGGTCTCTTTCCTCTCCTGCAGAATCTTGCTCTTGGCCGTGTGTGCAGGAACTTGCTGCCGCCGCCGAGGTAAGCCAGCCAGGAAGGCCGGACCTACAGAGCCGTCCTTACCCCAACGCTGCCTCCAGCTTGAAAATGGGCTTACGTGTCCCATGCATGGGCTTTTCAAAAAAGATTGTTTCTGTTCCCCTCAGCTTGCGGATTGGATGTTCTTTTTTTTTTTTTTTTAAGATTCTATAATTTATTTTTTATTTATTTATTTTTGGCTGCGTTGGGTCTTCGTTGCTATGCACAGGCTTTCTCTAGTTGCAGTGAGCGGAGGCTACTCTTCGTTGCCGTGCGCAGGCTTCTCACTGCGATGGCTTCTCTTGTCGCGGAGCACGGGCTCTAGGCGCGCGGGCTTCAGCAGTTGTGGCACGTGGGCTCAGTAGTTGTGGCTCGCGGGCTCTAGAGCGCAGGCTCAGTAGTTGTGGCACACTGGCTTAGATGCTCCGCGGCATGTGGGATCTTCCCGGACCAGAGCTCCAACCCGTGTCCCCTGCCTTGGCAGGCGGATTCTTAACCACTGTGCCAACAGGGAAGTCCGCAGATTGAATGTTCTGATTTGTTCCTCCTCAGCGGGCAGGGGTGAGCATTGCTTTAGAAGGCCCGTTTGGCTTGGAGCTGCCTAAATTTCAGGCCTCAGAAGGGGTCGCTAGCGAGTTCCTGTGAGTGTCCCTTGATGTGTGTAAGAGGATGTGATTTTAGAAATTGCGCTGTGCATCTCTACACGGAGTGTCCCTGAGATCAAAGGGACAGTGTGAGCTTAATGGTGGGTAGAGGGCTGCTCTCCTGGTGGAGCTGTGTGGCATATGGTGAGGGGAGGGGAGACCTGCACGGAGAAGACGGTGATGGAGGGAGAGTCCAGGAGGCGGCGGAGGGAGAGGTGAAGAGGACCAGGGCTTCCTGCCTGAGCTCCAGCTGTCTCTGCCTGGGGTCACCTAGATGTGTCCCGCAGACACAGAATAAAGGCAGAGCCAGGGCTCCCTTCCTGTGTGTGCGTGCTCACAAATACTGTGTTTTCTGTAACAGCAGGAGATAAGATGGGTTTGTGAAAGAGCTGTCAGAAGGAACCATCCCCTGGCACATTTGGTCTCTGACGCTGGATTACCAAAAGTGGGTTACCATTCTTCTCTATCTACACGTGTGCGTGTACACACACACACAGACACACACACACACACACACACACACACTTCTACGCTGTTTAAGAATGAGTTACATCCATCACAGCCCTTTACCCTCCAAGTACTTGTGTGTATTTCCTAGAAATAGAGAGGTTCGCTTAGTTAATAGTTCAGTGATCCACTTTGGATCATTTAATATTGATTCGTTATTTACACCTAATCCATAATTTGTGTTCCAGGGTCATCATCTGACGCCAGGTGTCCTGCACGGTGCTTGCCCTCCGCACGGGTCCAGTCTAGGGTCGGGTCCTGCGTGTAGTTGTCACATCTCTTGATCATCTTTATTTCTGCAGCCTCTGTCGTTTATGTGTGTGGGTGCATTTTGAAGTCTGTGGTCTGAGAGCCTGCATTTAAAAATGTTTTTCAGTGGATAAGTGGGCAAGCACTTAAATGGTGGCAAGGTGTTATTGGAGGAGAGAGTAGATATCCATCACATGCTTCCTTATCACAGATTATAAATACGTAATATATATGTATGTATGTGTGTCGAATGGTGAAATTGTGAAAGCACTGGTAGGAGAGAGAAGAGGAGGAATCAGGGAACCGATAGTAGAGCCTCTTAGCCTGAAAAGGCTGTTCCCTCTTAAATGTGGCTTCGGTGACTTGGCTGAGTGCTAATGAACGCTTTGGAGCCAGAGTAAATCCTGAGGGGGGACAACAATAGAGGGAGATAACTTACATTTCAGCACAGGAAGTGTTACCTCGGTTTGTTTTAAGGAAAAGACCCTCCCTTTGTTCAGCTGGTTCCTTGGTCCCTGCGGAAGCCGGTGATGAGTTCATTCTGACACCAGCCTCCCGCCAGCCAGGGGCACCTCCTGCTGCCTGCCTCTGTCCTTTACCGCGCTTTCCAGTACCCTGGGGAGATGGCTGCTGCCTGGAACGAACCCTTTCTAGGTTTTCTCTAGTCGGTGTGTACAGCGGCTAACCTAGAGGGCGTGGTCTCCGGGTTAATTGCTTTACGGTTAGTTCTGATGAGCGATGGTGTGGGTTTATTATAGAATATGCGACCGTATAAACATTTGTGACACGTGCTCACGATATAATTTTAAGCATACTTCATTTTGTCAAAAGTTATATGCTTTAGTTTTTAGATTTATGGATGTATTCGGTTCAAACAACACAGAAATCCCCCCTGTAATCTCACTCGCCAAAGGCAATCTCTATGGATAGACCTTTGAAATCTCCATGCACACTTTTTAAAAAACAGAAATGAAAAAACAAAAATGGGATTAGTCAATACATACTGTTTTTCTGGTTGCTTTTGGTCACCAGTATTTTGTAGACATCATTTCAGTGTCAACATTTAGGTAGTTCCTGCCTATTCTTTTTAATGGTGAATTGTTTTTCATTGTGTAGATAAGACTATAATTTATTTAATCCCTGTTGGAGGACATTGAGGTGCTTGTTAGTTATTCCTAACAAAATGTTTGTATATAGACTTGTACAACTATTTCTTTAGGGTAAATTCCCGGATGAAAGAGTACACACACTTAAAATGTCAACGGTGTTGCCAGATTGCCCTCTAGATAGTTTGTGCTCACGTACGATTCCATCACTGACCTATGAGTGAGCCTCTAGCCTTCACCAACAGTGAGCATCTCAATGTTTTGTTTCTGATTTTAATGTAAACACTATTTCACTGTCTTAATATTTATGTTCTTTTTTTAAAAATGAATGCTGGAGTTAGACACCTTTACATGTTTATTGGCCACTTGTATTTCTTTGGCCCACTTCTGAATTATTACATGTACTGATTTTTTTTTCAAACTTCTTTATTCAGATATTAGCTCTTTGTCACATAAATCAAACAACAGTTTTTGCCAATTCTTAGTTTTCTTCCTCTCCTCTCCTCTCCTCTCCTCCCCTCCCGCCCTCCCCTCCCCTCCCCTCCCCCCCTTCTTCTTTCTTTTTCTTTCAACTGTTTAGTTGTTTATGATGTGGATCCCATCAGAAAACCCTGAGCTGAAAATCCTTTTAGGGCTATTTTAACATGGGTTATAATTATACCCCAGTTAAAGGTGATATCACAAATCTGTACAACATATGTGTTGCTAAAAATATATATATAAGTGGAGTTCATTTGCTCTGGTTCTTTTATTTTCCCTTTTGCAAGGCCCTTGATTCTCGCACAAATTTATACGTAATGAGAACACTGTAATTTGTAAATTCTGTCATAGCATCAGAACGGAGGAGATGCTGTACTCCTTGCATAATCCTGTATAGACGCTTTTATCATTCCATGTCCTCATTTCTCATTGATGAAGTTAGGACTTATTTAACCTTCATGCAGGCTTAGAAGCTTGTTTATCAGATGATTAGAAGACTCGTTCTGTGAGATAAGTCAATTATTATCATTAGGGGATTACGCAGAAAAATTGGAGCTGAGCTCCAAATTCTTACTCTTCCAAAGATGAATAAAATTTTCCAAGACAGCCGGTACCATAGTGTGAGAGTGGTGTGCATTTCGTTCATCTTTCAGATTTCTGGTAAGAGTTTTTAACTCCTTCGGCATCAGAAAGCTGCTGTTTTGATGCCGGGACCATCTTGTTCTTCCCCTCTCTGCTCTCAGCTTCACCTTCAACCTTCTACCTTTCAGAAATGAAAATAAATATAGGCAGGGCAGTGCTAGGCTTCCTTGTGATCCTGTCCTTTTCCCTTCTTGGCCAATTTTGTTACGGCCAGTAGAATCCTAGGACTCTATGGACCTCTGGAGGGGCCGTGGTTTATCTCCATTTACTTAAAATGTTCTCAGACTGGTAACTTCCTCACTGTCCTGCCCAAGTTTCTGAAGAAGCATCCTAGTTTCTAGGTTAGATCTCTCTAGTAGGGGAACAGCGCTGGGGGGAGGTCATTTGCTTGCTCACAGCAGCATTGCCATATGATGTGTCAGGACCAGGATGTCAAGAGCGAGTTGGAACTCTGAAGTGGCTTGGACGTCGAGAAATGCATTAGCCTATACAGAAAACGTTCAGGTCATCTCACATCTCTTCCTCAAGTTTGCCTTTCTTGCTGCTTATCTTCATAGCGCGTAACGGTGGGTTAACGGTGGGTTAACGTTTTCCAGGTTACGTTTAAAAACATTTCATTCCACATCTAAATCTAGCAGCCAGATTTAGAAAGGTTTAGCCACCTCAGGCAGGCAGTCTTAAAATCTGAAGACCTCAGGGCAGAGAGACCGTGAGTTCCCCTGTCCCATGTGTCCTGGAGGGTGATTTGGTTCAGTAAATGTTTATTGGGTAATTTCTGTACGTGGAGCCCTCTGGTAGGTGCCAAGGAAAACAAGATGATTAAAATGCAGCCCTTCCCCTTCAGGAGTTTGTAATCTAACGGGAGAGGAAGAAAGTACATACAAGTAGCTCTAATACAAGGTTCATTTACTGTAATACTAGTGAGCTGAGATGACTGTGGAACTCTACTCCCTCCAGGATGCCTGGCACATTCTAGGCACTTAATACACACATTTCAGTGGATAAATGAATGCATTTAGACATGTACATTTTGGTGTACTTTATTCATAGCAAAAAAAAAGATGTGTAGAAAGAGATGGTTTGTGGGATTTTATATGGCCCCAGAGGGTATGAGAATCTGTTGAGGTCACGAAGGGCTTAGGGCAGGCGGGGCAAATTCCACCACATAAACCACCCTTTCTCCTTGTGTCCCAGAGGCAGTCCTACTGGTTCCTCGGCCCTCTCCTCCCAAGCCTGGGAGAACTCTTAGTTTTCTGGTCCCCCTGAATCCATCACTTGAACCAAGTAGGATTTGATGGGTCCAGCACCTTGGTTTCTTGTGGACTGATTCATGCTAGTCAGATTTAAAACACAAAACCAAACCTGCTTTGTACTTGGAATTATTTTTCTTGATGGACAAAGTGAGATATGTGTTTTTTGATAACTAGGGAATTCTTTCTTTTAAGTCTCTTTTTCCAGTTTCTTGGGCTTCCTGTTAGTTTCTATCTGGTTGGATACATGACAGTGTACTTTATGCCCATTGTATTACAAGTAATTTTTTTCCCAAAATGTAACCCTGATCAGTCTGATCACACACGAGAGGGACCTTAGGATCGAATGTGCAGACGCTTTTAGTTGCATTCACAATATATTTGCAGGCCGTTTCCTCTTCCTCCTAATAATTACGATTGTACACTATTGCAGCTTTATTTGCTTACTCTTTACTATGTGGTAGGTACTATTTAGTACTTCACCTGTCTCATTTCATCTCCCAGCAGTACTTTGAAGTAGGTATTATCATCCCCCTTTTAAAATGAGGGGACTGGGACTTCCTGATGGCACAGTGGTTGAGAATCTGCCTGCCAATGCAGGGGACACGGGTTTGATCCCTGGTCTGGGAAGATCCCACATGCCACGGAGCAACTAAGCCTGTGCGCCACAACTACTGAGCCTGCGAGCCACAACTACTGAGCCCGCGTGCCACAACTATTGCGTCTGTGTGCCTAGAGCCTGTGCTGCACAACAAGAGAAGCCACCGCAATGAGAAGCCCGCGCACCGCAACGAAGAGTAGCCCCCGCTCGCCGCAACTAGAGAAAGCCCGTGCGCAGCAACGAAGACCCAACGCAGCCCAAAATAAATAAATTTATTTAAAAAAAAAAGATAAACATACTGATATCCTGTAAAACCAGATGGAATCCCAGCAGCGCTTTAAGGATGTGTGCTGGAATAATATGGAACAACCACTGTTGGTTCTGATAGAATAATATGAACGACCCACCCACGGCCTGAAGACCCACTTGAGGTATCAAGCCTCTCAAAACACGCTTGTCCCTAAGGGTTATGAACGCCAGCTCGTTGACAGCTTTGTTGACTCTGCAGGGGCTTCTTAGTTGAAATGATAATCCTGCGTGATTTCTGAAGGGTGAATATAACCAATAAGAAAGTCAGTGTATTAGGGGTTATCATTATGAAACGTTTAAAATGCCCTGTCAAAGATTGCGCACGCCTTCTACAGCGTTATTCTTCGGCAAACACCCACAGTTTTGTGCTGTAAAGACAGACCTGAGAGCCAGCGTGGCTTTTTCAGAGAACACGTTGGAGTTTTGTAAGTTTTCTTGCCTTTGTTTGTTTGTCTTTCTTAAACATTTCTCTTTGGAGGAAAGATCAGTGGAAGATTTCATAAAGGAAGAGTTCAGTGAAGAACAATGCATGGGGTTAAGATGTTGGTTCTGAAGTAAAATCATTGTTTTTCCTTGATAAAAGCAACTTGCCTTGGTAATTAGCAGAGTGCCACATAGGAGCTGAGAAGAAAAGGAACTGTGTCCTCCAAGAGTCTTCCAAACTCCGCAGTCCTTCTGCCCCAGGTTTCTGTGATCTGGGAGGCTGTAGTCTCAGGGTCCTTTGGTCCCCTTCACACCTTGAGGCACAATAGGAGTCGGGGGTGGCAGCCTTCCCTTTTAGAAGGTTGTTTGTCTAGAGAGAGGAATAGAGTCTACCTGTTTGGTGAAGTGAACCAACTTTTTATAATTAATAACCTGCTAACAAATGTGATCGTATTTCTAAGGTCAGATTCTTTGATTCTCTCTTCCCCTCAACGTACTGGTGACACCAGCTGGTAGTTACGAGCACTTTCTGTTCCAAGCTGCCCTGTCCTTTGGCGGGAACAGCTCCTGGGCTGTCTTCCCACCCTGCACATGAAGGCACTCCGAGGACAGAGCTGCTCCAGAGACTTCGGAAGGAGAGTTTAGCTCTTAGCTGCCTGTGCTGGCGTCGCATGTATTTGCAGAGACAAACATCTAGCAAATGGGCTTGGTGGAAATAGTATGATTTAGTGACAAGAACGTGAAAGGACTTTCATTTTAAGGTTGGACAGCAACAGGGTGTGCTATCCACATTGTCAGATTATTAACTTAATGTCACCTTGGGCAATTTACTTAATCCTTTATGTGTCACAGTTTGGATATTGGCAAAATAGAGATGATAACCTATGGTAAGATTTTTATATGCATTCAGTGAGGTAATGCTTAGTACAACTGATCTAGCTATTTTATTCGTTGGCTTTCGGTTTTATCTGATAAATGTACTAAAGTCCGTTTGTAAAACACAATTATTTTCCCATCTCAGCTTTATTGTTCCCACAGTAAAAAGCCATGGTAGAATCCCTTTTTTATAAATATATTGAGAAAAAGGAAGGAAAAAGCAAAGGCTAAATTAAAATCGGGAATTAAGGAGTATTAAAATGTGGGTTTTTGGGCTTCCCTGGTGGCGCAGTGGTTGAGAGTCCGCCTGCCGATGCAGGGGACACGGGTTTGTGCCTTGGTCCGGGAAGATCCCACATGCCGCGGAGCGGCTGGGCCCGTGAGCCATGGCCGCTGAGCCTGCGCGTCCGGAGCCTGTGCTCCGCAACGGGAGAGGCCACGGCAGTGAGAGGCCCGCGTACCGCAAAAAAACAAAAACAAAAACAAACAAAAAAAAATGTGGGTTTTCGTTTTTCACTTTCTTATGATCTTATCTGACTTTTTTTCATAGCTGACTGTTGTGACTTGATTTTTATTCTGTCCAGCGGTGGTTTCTAGAAGAGTAGCACTTGTGACCTCTGGGTGGCCCAGCCTTTGCAGGCTTTGTCCCGGGTGCTTATGTAAGCAGATAGGTTGGCGGGGGGGGGGGGGGGGGGGGGGTCCCTGGAGAAAGAGAACCAGGAATGGCTTTCTCTACATAAGAACCCATCTTGGTCTAAGCCATTTTGTGATCTAAGCCTGGCCAGAGTGCTTGCTATTGAACAGGTCTCAGTAATTAATGATCTTAAGGGAGGGGATGCAGAAACAAGGGAGGAACAGTCAAGAAACAATAGTGCAGCCTTGGGACAGGGTCCTGGTTCCTAAAGGGATACACGTAATAATATACCTTTGAGTTCTGCAGAAACTAAGCGCCCCCCGCCACCCCGCAGGTGGAGGATGGAATGATGACGTTGACCCTCCAGACTTCAGTCAATTAAAGCTTGGACTCTGTTGACCTTTGCCCCAATTCTGTGCTGAATTCTCCCCTGCTCAAGTCCTCTCATGAACATGCATGCACCCTTAGCTTAAAACTTCTCCAGTTTTGCTGTTGGCGGAGACAAGGCTTTGGGAAAGACCTGCAGAGATCTCCTTACTTGCTGCAAGTACTTGTAAATCCTTCCTTCGCCTGTGCTTTGGCTTGGTTGTGTCTATTGGTTCGAGACCCACCGAGAGGCGAACCCAGTTTTCTGGTAAGACTTACCCCCGCCCTCCAGGTTTTTCTTGGTGGCCCCTCGGCTTGGGCAGTGGACCTGACTTGACCTAAAAGCTTTGTTATCTTAAGCAGTGGTTCTCAGCCCTAGTCATCCATACGAATCGCCCAAGAAGCTTTTAAAAAGTACCAATGCCGATATTTAAAATTGATACTTAAAAACTGACTTGGAAACTACATTTCTGACATCTGTATCTTTAAAAACTTCCCCAGGTGATCCTGGTACACAGTGATGGCTGAGAACTCCGTTTTAGTGTAAGGGAGCAGTGCAAAGTCAGTAACCACTAAGATGTAGTCATCACTTTCATGTCTATTTCAGTGGGGAGGAAAAAGTCTCCTAAAGATGGTAGTGAATCGTGGCGCTCAGTCCCTGCATCCCCACCCTGATTTTCCTGTATAGACTGTTGGGCTAAACTGGTTTGCTGTGTGTTCAGACAAGGTGAGGAGTCCAGGCGGGGGGATGACCGCAGGGGCTCGCATGCTGCCGGTGAATACATTTTGGTGTTCTTTCCATCCCTTTGTCTGCTGTTGGGAAGTTGAGTGTGTAGGGACGCTTCCTTGTGTGATCTGCCTGCGGAACTGAACTATTTTCAGGCACTAACCCACACAATAGGTTTATTAAAAGGCTATGGAACCTTTTGAGGCTGGTGGATTTTGTCTGACAAGGGCTGAGTTACAAGTAGGCTCTCCCACCTCCCAGTTCAGGCACATAGGATTTTTCTGTTTCTTCTTTAGAAAGCGGCTGAATAGCTTCAAAATACAGTGGTCTGGCAGCCTGACAGGTGATGCCAGATGTCTGCGTAGCTCTCCTTTGTATCCCGGCTCTCCAGACACAGAGCTTCGCAGGTGTATGTCGGGTTGCTAATTTTTATTTCTTCTCCATTCCCTTTTTTTTTTTTTTTTTAACATTTTAAAACATTTATTTATTTATTTTTGGCTGCGTTGGGTCTTCGTTGCTGTGCACGGGCTTTCTCTAGTTGCGGCGAGCGGGGGCTACTCTTCGTTGCGGTGCACCGACCTCTCATTGTGGTGGCTTCTCTTGTTGCGGAGCACGGGCTCTAGGCGCACGGGCTTCAGTAGTTGTGGCTCGCGGGCTCTAGAGCGCGGGCTCAGTCGTTGTGGCGCACGGGCTTAGTTGCTCCGCGGCATGTGGGATCTTCCCGGACCAGGGCTCGAACTCGTGTCTCCTGTATTGGCAGGCGGATTCTTAACCACTGCGCTACTAGGGAAGCCCTCCTTTCCCTTTTAAACTGTGCTAAAATATGCATAGTGCTGGGGGAAAAAAGTGAATACATGAAGTATTTTCTTGGTCTTGAATCTCTGCCCTCTGTCTAAAAAGATGTGTTTTCCTCCATTGAGGGGATCCCCTTTTCTGGGTCTGCTTAGCAAGTAGAGTAAACAGATAAAGCCAGTACTGATGTTATTTTAAATTCATTTTTAAAATGGCAGTCAGACCTTACTGGGTTCTAATCCATTCTCAGGAATATGCAGCCATCCATTAGGAGGCAGAAACATGAGTTAGCAGTAGTCGCAATGGAAAAACAATCACTCATTGTGAAATAATGTGATGCCCTTAACGTGTCCACAGAATAGACTGGATGTTATTTGTGATTCTTTTCTTTCTTTACTATATCTCCCTCCATTAAGATGCTATAATAGGCAGCATGTATTAGAGTTACTGCTAGATAGCTTTGACTTTTTAAAGTATGGATCTTCATAAAGATCACTCCCAAACTAATTTTCAACCAGGCAATTAGCCAAGTGAAGATTCCCTTCCCCGGTGCTTGGTGAGGGGTAGACTCCAGCTTACCTATGACAACATGCGTGATTAATAGGGACGGTGTTAACCCCTCTGTGTTGGTGCTACAAATTTGTGATTCTCCTTGGCATTTGAACTGCGCTATTAGGATCTGTGTCACTCTATAAGGACAAGCCTGCCTGTCTTGTTAAGGGGAACATTTTGGTTTTCCCAGCTACATGTGGGCCATTTCCCCCATTTCTTTTTTTTTTTTTTGGCGGTACGCGGGCCTCTCACTGCTGTGGTCTCTCCCGTTGTGGAGCACAGGCTCCGGACGCGCAGGCTCAGCGGCCATGGCTCACGGGCCCAGCCGCTCTGCGGCGTGCGGGATCTTCCTGGACCGGCGCACGAACCCGTGTCCCCTGCATCGGCAGGCGGACACTCAACCACTGCGCCACCAGGGAAGCCCCCGCCCTGAGGTCTTTGTTGAGCTAGCCATTTTTTGAACTGCCCTACGTCCCCGTCCCCTTCTCTCCTGCCCTGGGATTTTGATTCAGAAGGTTAAGATGGAGGCTAGTAAACAGGATTTCCATCAAGATCTGTTCTCCTGCAGTTGTCTGTGTGGACCTTTGGGAGCTGTCCTGTCGTTCAGAGCTCCATTGTATAGAGGCGTTCCAAGCCCTGCAGTGATAAGGAGCTTAGGCAGGGTCCCACCTAAGACCTGCCAGTCAAAGGTAGAAGTCTGTCTCCTCCTTTTGTATCATGTCTGTAGATGAGGCAGAAACAACCAGCAGATTCCCTGGGCTGTTTCTCCTGGACGCAGGCAGATTGCTGTTCTGCTCATTTGTTTTCCGTCTCCTTGTCCTGGAGACTGTGTGTGTGTCCCTGTGACAGAGAGGGACATGGACTGAGCAAGTGATCTCTGCAGTCTCCCAAGCCAGGACCAAACTCAAAGGTAACTAGTATGAGATCCGGTTTGAATTCTTATTTATTTATTTATTTATGTATTTTTGGCTGTGTTGGGTCTTGGTTGCTGCGCGCAGGCTTTCTCTAGTTGTGGCGAGCGTGGGCTTCTCATTGCAGTGGCTTCTCTTGTTACGGAGCACGGGCTCTAGGCGCGCGGGCTTCAGCAGTTGTGGCACGTGGGCTCAGTAGTTGTGGCTTGCGGGCTCTAGAGCGCAGGCTCAGTAGTTGTGGTGCACAGGGTTCGTTGCTCCGCGGCACGTGGGATCTTCCCGGACCAGGGATCGAACCCGTGTCCCCTGCATTGGCAGGCGGATTCTTAACCACTGTGCCGACAGGGAAGCCCCGGGTTTGAACGACTTATATCGAAAGACTTATTGTTAAGTGTATTACATTTGCCATCCATTGTCGTGGTCTCATGTTTGTGTCGAGTGGGGCTCTGGTTAGCTTTGCGCGCTGATGGATTCGTCAGCAAGTTTCAGTCGACAGAGCAGCTTCCTAACAGGGGCCCCTCGGAGTCTGGCAAGCCAAGGCCTAAGATGTAGTACTTATTCTGATCACTTAGTGACAGACCAGACATGTATTTGCAAATCCATTTAAAATAAGCGAAGCTGACTTCTTGAAATTAACGTGAAACCTCACTTTCCTTTACCCTGATAGATAATGATGTGGAGTTGGGAAGAGAATGTAGGAGAATGAGGTGGTCATTTATCATGGATCAGAAAGGTCCAGGAATTCATACTATTTGTCTGATTTGACCTTGGTGACGTGGAGATCGCAGTCTAGCTCTTAGGGACCTGGTCCATGTAGGGAATGTCTGTATCCGCTGACTCGTATGTGTGAACAGATGTGTAAGAGTCATGATGTACTTGTCTGACACATGGTAGGTGCTTAATAAATACTCAGTGAATGCAAGCTTAATGCTTTAAAAAAGGTTCCTTTGACATCTATTACAATTCTAGCTCAGGATAAAGCAGTGTTTTATTTACCTGTTTTTCTCATAAATTTCTGGGCTCTAAAATCTGTTATCTTTAGTGGGATAATTTACATTTCTTATTACCCAGACTTTCTGTTTTTGGTATTTTTCCTATAATGGTACCTCTCATGATTCTGTTCCCTGTCAGGAATTATATCCACTTAGAAGCTTACATTCCGGCTCATTGGTAGAACTCAGCACCAACCCAAACCAGGGCCTGGGTCTGCTGTGGGAGAGGCTTTGCACAAGGGTTCCTGGCCTGATCCGCAGTCTCCCGAAGGCTGGAGGACTCGCCCTGGCCCGAGGCCGGGCCTGCCTACTCCTTGGTGCCCTCCTGCCCACACCTGCCAGGTGCCCAGGTGGCTGAGAGTTGGAGGCCCTTCCTGCTGACCGAGTTAACCAAAAAGCAGTCACTTTGTTTCCACGAGGACTAAGCAATCATTGGAAAACCTTCCTGTATGGGAGGAATTACAACTTTATAAAGGGATCTGTGAGTACTAATTAACCCGATAGATGATCCGTAAAACAGTACTTAATTGAATTTTATATTCCCAAAGATTTTATTAAGGACCAGCAGGCACGTGATTGCCAGGGAATAGCAGCTTCTTTCGAATGTTAGGATTTGGATAAATAAATTACCAATGACCAGATGACTGATTACCTACTGACTGCTTGATTTGGGATGAGGTTGGCTTAGGAGGTATTTAAGTGGTTCTACCTAATAGTCTGATGGGTAGGAAATTGCTAGCATCCCTGCTGCTGCATCATCACAGGGAGAACTTTTTCTTTTTTTTTTTTTAAAAAACTCAAACTAAGGGACTTCCCTGGTGGTGCAGTCATTAAGAATCCACCTGCCAACGCAGGGGACGTGGGTTTGATCCCTGGTCCGGGAAGATCCCATGTGCTGCAGAGCAACTAAGCCCACGTGCCACAACTACTGAGCCTGCGCTCTAGAGCCTGCGAGCCACAGCTACTGAGTCCACGAGCCACAACTACTGAACCTGCGTGCTGCAACTACTGAAGCCCACGTGCCTAGAGCCCGTGCTCCGCAACAAGAGAAGCCACCGCAATGAGAAGCCCGCGCACCGCAACGAAGAGTAGCCCCCGCTCGCCACAACTAGAGAAACCCACGTGCAGCAGCGAAGACCCAATGCAGCCAAAAATAAAAATAAATAAATAAGTAAAGAAATTTATAAGAATAAATAAATAAATAAAAACTCAAACTAAGTTTCTTTGCTGGCAATCCAGGACCGACCAAGGGATAATTCTGTACTGAGCTAATTCTTTTGTGGGCCCTCAAAGTCCAACAGTACTTTGTGTGATAGAGATAACAGGGATAAAAAGTCAAGAAACGAATCAGGGGGAACCAACAGGAGGACATTTTTTTCCAGAATAACTTGCCAACATGTAGGTTTTACTCTTCCTGAATCAGAGGACTTTTATGCCCCTGATGAACAGATGCAGTCAACTTATATCTGCATCAAATTAGCCTTTGGTAGAAACACTGTCGCTCACTCTGATAGAGCAGTTTCCTGATTTAAGGTAATATATACAGGTGTTACTGATAAATCAGAAGATAGTTATATTTGTATCGAAAGACTTCTTTGCTTCATAGGGCTCTCCCCATTAAAAGTATGTGTACTACATATGCAATATTTGGGTAGAAAGAAGAAAATAAAATCAAGCGCCAAAACCCAACTATAAAGACTGATGACATTTTTGGAGAATTTTCTTCATCTTTTTTTTCAATGAATAGATGTGTCCATGTGTGGTTGAGTTATAGTGTTGTGAACATACTGTATATGTATTTCGGGGTGCTTTTATTAATGCATTCTAACACTGCACAGCTCATTATTTCATGGTCTTTATAAACAGTATCTTTAAGCTGAGACATCGAATGTACTTATTTTACAGAACCTGTCACAGTTCCCTCAAGGACACAGACCTGGGCGGAGAGGGGTTGCACTTCTTTATTTTTTTAATTTTTTTTTTTGGCCACGCCACTTGGCATGCAGGATCCTTAGTTCCCCAACCGGGGATCGAACCCGTGCCTCTTGCAGTGGAAGCGCAGAGTCCTAACCACTGGACCACCAGGGAAGTCCCATGGGTTGCACTTCTTACCAGCCTTGTGCCTTTGGCTGTGGAAAGCAAAGCACTCTGTGCCCATTGGATCCAGCTGAGCTGATTGAGTTTATCTTATTATTTGCCCATATCCACAGCATCTCTTCTGTATGAAGATGTGGAAGAAAAGTTTATCAGATGAGATGCTGGTGCCCAGTGACTGTGCTCTGCATAGCTGAAATACTTTCCTCCTCCAGGCTGATTTCCAGTGTCATCCTTCTTTCCTGTGGGCTGGCTGGGGGTGGGGGGGAGGTGGGGGAAGCTGGGCTGTGGCTCCCTGAGGGGCTTGGAAGGCTGATGTCCAGCCACTCGCCTACTTTACATACTGGAGGTCACCGCCCTACTGGTGGGATGAGGACTCCATGTGTGAAATTAACACATGAAGGGAATTTATATCATGGTAGCCTTGGGCTGGTTTTTGCAAATTAAGTTTGGCAGAAACGAGCCTCAGCCCTGTCCAGGCAGTATTAATTTCGTACTGGTGTAGCCAAGGTGTTTCCATGACGTTTCTACCCTGAGAGGTTATGAATCTGGTTTCCATTAGGACAGTGAGTCTTGCTGAGTAAATCATTGTCTCTTCAGTAAAAACTGCTGTTGACCAAGAGCGATTACCTTCAGTAAAACTCGATTCACACAGTGTAGCAGTTGGAGGAGAACATGTGTGAATGTGAAGGATGGTGTGTCAGCCAGCAGAGGCGCCAGCCAACTCCTTCAGAAGACTTTTGCAGGTAATAGTCACTATTTGGCATTCAGGAAAGAAACTTTGTTTCTCCCAGCGCACTCTCAGACCCACGGTTTTCAGCATCTCTCAGACTAACCGTGCACAGTAAGCTGGGTATGTATCAGGGACGCCCAATTAGTAATTTACAAAAATAAATATAACCATCATGGGGCCCTAAAAGGCGACCTCTTCTCGGCCCCTGCAGGTGGGCAGAGGTCGGAAGGTTGCTGGCGTCTCTGCAGTGGAACAAGGGAGATCGGTGAATTGAACGATTGCTAGATCTTGGTACGGACAAGAGTGGAGACGCCCCTTCTAGTGGCTGAGGGTCCTTCTGCTCTGGACGTCAGCATTTGCTACGGGATTCTTCTTTCTCTACATCCCCACATTCCCTGACCAAAACTCTCTCTTTAATTATATTTTGTCATGAATTAGGCCTTTAACAGTCAGATTTTACAGGCCTCTAGGCTTCTTGCTCTTTCGAATTTGAATCTCAAGGGGGTGATGGTTCCCCTTGCTTCTAAGCTCTCTGGGGAAGGTTCACTGTTCAAGACGAAGGCCTATGATGGCCAGTTTCCAGGTAGGGTTCTGTTTAAATGATGCTGTTACGACTTGTCGCTTTTTCCAGGAGGGCTGTGTCTTTGTTTTGGTTTACTCTCCATACCAACATTGCTTTGTTGGTGTGGATATAACAATTTATATAAAAACATTCTGCCTAAATGTTTTAAACGTGGGATTTATCTGTCATCTGGTCACGTAGCAGTTCGTGTCATGATGGTACAGGATGTTTGGCTTGGTGACACTCTCCAGCTCTGGGCTGCCTGGCAATGTTTCACTTAGCTGACATTTTTTGTTGGTTGGTTGGTTTTTGTTTTTGTTTTGCATTTTCACTGTGCCAGGTACCTTGTTAGGCAGAGTGAGAGAATGTGAAATTGAATAGCTTTCTCTGCTTTCTAGATTCTTCGTCTAGTGGGACAGAGAAACATGTAAATAAATACATAATGATGCTATTGAGTAATGTTTGTCAGAATACAGAAGGAGGTGAGAGCCACAGCTCCCAAAGGCAGTGAGAACACATGGAGGACTCGTTGGCTGGAAAGAAAATGTTCTTGGGGAATTTCAGGAAGTCCGTAGCGCCTAGGGTTTGGGGTAACCAGGGTTCGGTGGTAGGGAATGGAAATTCTGGTGGAGGTCATCGTCTGGTAGGGCATCTCATCCTGTGGGGTTGGGAGAGTCAATGGTATGCATACTGAAGAAACACACAAGAACATTTTTTCTAAACCTGTGACTAAAATTAAACACCTACCCCTGGAGTATGTGACTTCCTCGGTTGAAGAGCTAACTAAACTCTGTGAGCCCCTTATCTCACATTTAATAAGGATGCTGATAATGACGTCATTGGACATCTTACCTAAAATAGAATGCCTTCAGTGGAGCCTGGACCAAAGCCGGCATTCAACGCGTTATGTCCTCCTGTCCGTCCTATACACCTCCTGATTCTGTACAACAGACGTTTGCACCAGCACCTCCGGTAGGTTTGACAGGCACTGACCACATGAGCCCCTCACCTCCTTCTGTCCCTTTACTTTATTGAGCGGTCCTCTTTAGTATTTGTTCCATCTTTTGCTGATGGAACACAGGTGAAAATTTACCTTTGTTGGGTGTAGGGTTTTCTCTCTCTTCTTGACCGTGGTCCCAGAACTGTCACAAGTGCTGGCTTGTGTCTCTCTTGGCCATCCTGATTTTCTCTTTTCTGTACTCATTGAGATTTGGGTATCTGGGTCTAAAAAAATGGGAATGAAATGAACTTTCTAAAAGAAGTGTACTTTAACTTTTTCTGGGTAAATCATCTTATCTCTTGTTTTGCAGACCTAAGCCTGACCCCAGTGTGCATTAACTTGGAGCCCTTCAGTCTTCTTCTTTTTTAAACTTGGTAGAAGAGAGGGGTAAGATGCCTAGTTTTACAAAGCTCAAGTTCAAAGATTCTCAAGTGTGATTGAAAATAGCTCCCGATGACACATCGTTTCTTTGGACTTTATCTTGTTTCTGTCTTTGGACTACAGACTTACCTATCTGGTTTCTCCATACCTGAAGTTTATGTTCCATTAGTAACTGCCCCCTGAGTGACAGGGGTCGTATTCCTATCAGGGTCCGCAGCAGTTAAAGCACATTTACAGAATTAATTTTCACCTGGTGTGTTAAAACTGCACCGTGGCCCTACCTGCCACATGAAGGGAGGGAAGAGAAGTTTTGGATTTCGGTCTTTCTTTTAAAACGGAAATGGCGATCACCAGTTGGGTATCTCTGCTTGAGCAACACGCCAACGAAAAGCCTGGAGCCCCAGTAGATGAAATCGATGTGGGGAAGTTGGAGGGTCTCGGCTGCCAGCCCAACCCTCGATGACGGAGGCTCAGTTTAGGTGAGTTTATTCCTCTGTTAGTTTCTAGAACAGGCAGAGGTATCCTGATACAGCTGTAATCACAGTCTACACATTAAACATCTTTGAACAGCTCAGTGGACCCTGAATTCTTGAGGCCGATGTTTCAGACTGAACACTTGTTTTATCTTTGGCCGGAATGTCATGTCTGAGGAATTCTGCGTTAGCTCTTCGGGGGCTATCACCAAGTGTCGGTGATCCCTGAACTGTTGACAGTCCTCCGGGCTAACTTTGGCTTGTCTTTACTTCAAAATGCTGTTCAAGGACACTGTTGCCAGAGAAGCAGCTTTTTAGTTAATGCTCTTGTGAGTTAACACCCTTGTGATGGGTAATTCTGCCCTCCCCCCCGCCCCCCCCCCCCGCCGCAACCCGTACTTTTCTATAATGGAGAATTCACCGAATGGCTTGGTTTAGAAATGTGTTTTGTGTGTGTGCTTGCTAGGACTGAAAATGCAGTCCACTCTCTCCTGCTGTTCTGTCCTTTTCATCCTTTCATTTATTTGGAATTTCCAAAGACCGAGTGTGCTGGTTGGTCCTTTTTTGAATCTGCTGATTTGCTGTGAAGCTGACGTCATGGTCTGGACCTTTACCCTTACATATGCTAATTATTAGATTACACTGGCAGTTGGGGGCTTTGTCAGTGGGGTTGAAAAAGGTGGATTATGTATTGGCTGTCTGCTTTGTCTCGGACTTGGCGATGATATTTTGGTGAGAGCCTGTTTATGGCAGTTTTAGAATCTGTGTTCTGTGGCACGTGGTTAGAGCCTGTCTTCAGGACTTGGGAAAAGTGGGTGTGTCCACGCTCACCCTCGTAGGGGTGTTAAGTTGAGAGGGGTTGTATGGCCTCTGTGGCCCCAGGTGAGTGTCAGGCAGTGAGTGGAGTGTGTCACCGTGGGTTGGGTTACCCCCAGACTTGCCTTGGTGAATACCTGCTTTCCCGCTCTGGCCTAAATACCCCGGAGGTGAGTCGTTGAGTCTGAAACACTTTCCCTTTTAAGTTTGGGTTGGGGGTAACACGACTGCAAGACAACACGCTTCTCCGGGTGATTTCATCTGTTCGGGGCAAGCGTCGCCTGTTTCCTCAGTGTTGCTGCACACATGCTCTGCCATTTAGAGCCTCGAGTTTTCGAGTGTGGGTCGTATCTGATTTTCAAGTAAAAGCCTCGGCCAGAATTGAACAATGAATGTACATCCATTTGTAAATGCAATTTCTGGTTTAACTTATTTGCTTTTCTTCCAGAGGCACTTATTATAAGGACGCAAGTCCAATACTTAATAGGGAGAAAAAAGGGGACATTTGGTTTTGTTAATTACAGACTAGGCGTAGGGTGCGCAGATCACTCACTTAGACGTTCATTGTTGGAAATTATTTTCCTGTTGTTAGTTTAATACAAATAATTGAACCTTTTTTAGCCTGTTAGATAAAATTAAACTGACAAACTCTGTGGCATGCCTGGGAACAGTGTCCAGCTTGCCTCGACAGCTGCAGGGCCAGGGTGTACCCCGAACACGGCTGGCTGCGGATCCCATTTCTAGAAAGAAAACATCCCTGCGTGTGCCATAGTGTCAAGATCCATCTGCGTTACATAAATAGCGCGCGCTAGTTAAAATAAGTAATTGTTTCATTCTTCGTTACACCAGGGTTCTTGCAAAAGCAAACTGAAGAGGAACCTAAGCGGTATCCTGAGAAAGAATAAAGGACACTGATTTGACGGAGTCATTGTTGGAAAGGTTTTTCCTGTTGAAGCCTTCATTACTTGAGAGGTTGGATTAAAGTAAATTCGTGAAAAACAGAACTTTGCATGTAAATATTCTATTTCATAATCCCCTCTTTTAGCATAGCCCCTTCCTGTATCTTCTCCTGTGTGAGCCATTCTCACTGGAACATCTCTGTCCTGTTACTGAAGTTCCAGACAGTCTTGCCACTGATGTGCTGTATCTTACATCTAACTTAGAGATCTCTCCTCCTTTCCCTTCTTTTCTGACTTTCTCTGATAACTGCATTTAAATAATTTTACCACTTGTTAACATC